>NC_072769.1:12232339-12245235 GCF_022539595.1 Amphiprion ocellaris | reverse complement strand
TGACGTTTTTTGGACAACATGCTATAGTCTGACGTTTTTTGGACAACATGCTATAGTCTGACGTTTTTTGGATGACATACTATACTATGATGTTTTTTAGAGCAACATGCTATACTATGATGTTTTTAGAGCGACATGCTATACTATGAAGTTTTTAGAGCGACATGCTATACTATGTTCTTTGGGTGACATGCTATACTATGACGTTTCTTGGACCAAAGGCTATACTATGACATTTTTAGAGCGACATGCTATACTATGACATTTTTAGAGCGACATGCTATACAATGACGTTTTTAGAGCAACATGCAACACTATGACGTTTTTAGAGCGACATGCTACACTATGACGTTCTTAGAGTGACATGCTATACTATGACGTTTTTAGAGCGACATGCTATACTATGATGTTTTTAGAGTGACATGGTATACTATGACATTTTTTGGACCAAAGGCTACAATATGACGTTTTTAGAGCGACATGCTATACTATGACGTTTTTAAGAGCGACATGCTATAGTATGACTTTTTAGAGCGACATGCTATACTGTGACGTTTCAAGAGCAGCATGCTATACGATGACGTTTTTCGGACGACATGCTATACTATGACGTTTTTAGAGCGACATGCTATACTATGACGTTTTTAGAGCAACATGCTATACTATGATGTTTTTTGGACGACATGCTAAACTATGACATTTTTAGAGTGACATGCTATACGATGACGTTTTTAGAGCGGCATGCTATACTATGACGTTTTTAGAGCGACATGCTATACTATGACGTTTTTAGAGCAACATGCTAAAGTATGACATTTTAAGAGCGTGATGCTATATGATGAAGTTTGTTGGGCGACATACTATACTGTAGGCTTTTTGAATTGACACATTACTATGACTTTTTTTGTCTTAGTTTTTTTTGTTTTTTTGCAACATTTTATAAGAATTTGGACATTTTTAAAAATTACTATACTTTTACTTGTGCAATGAAATATTATTCTATGGCATTTTTTAGACAACATATTATACTCTGATTTTTTTCTTGAATAACATACTGTTTTGACAATATATTGCACTATGACATTTTTTGAACCACATATCATACATGACAATTTTAGGCAACATTTTATCATTTTGCACTTTTTGAACCACATAATAATCAGTTGGGTTCTTTTTGCCGACATGCTATACTATGAACTACAGGCCATACTATGTTATTCTTGAAAAGTATACTATACTTTGACATTTTCTGAACTACATCCTATACTATGGCGTTATAAACAGAGTGCTTTGGTTACATGTTGATTTATAATCTAGATTTTTTTTCTGTTTTGTTTTTTGATGGGATTACCACAGACCTGACTGTGAACACCGTTGACACCCACCTGAGGGAGACGCTGCTGAAGATCCCATGGCTGCTTGGTCGTGGTCTTTCTGGTCCTGCTCCAGAACGCCTTCATCAACTATGTCTTCTTTTGAAGAGGCCCTCAGATGCTGCAATCTCTGACCTTAAGGAAGAACTGCTATTTTCACTCTGTAACGAGATGGCGGTTATTTTTAAGACCCAGCTCCTGGCGGCTTTGAGTGAAAGTTTCACACCATCAAAATGGAACTACAGACAGTTAAATCTGAGCTGTCGGTCAATATTTCAAACATCAAGTCCGACTCGGGCGTCCTAAAGCACGCTGTGGGTGAAACGGAAACTTCACTCTCCACATCACAGACGACATTGTCACACTCCAAAGCAGAGCACCTGTCTGCTGAACTTTTAAAAGTGGACTATAAATGTGAAGAATGTGAGTAGCAGCAGACTGTGAGCAGCGGAACAGATGTGATCAGAAAGAAGTCATTTTCTTTTTTCTTTTCTTTCTGGCTGACTTGATGCTGTCAGATGCAGATGTTGGAGCTGATTCTGATCTTTCAGGATAAAAAGCTGCTTTTCCTTCACAGACTTTTCAGGAAATTTTTCTCTCAGGTTTTCGCTGCTATTTATATTTTTATTATCGGTGATTATTTCATTATTTCTTTATTGTAAAATAAAGTTGGAGGTATAAAGACTCATTTAGTTATTTTATTCCTGAAATCTTTGACGTAGCAGAACTAAACTTCCATTTTCCTTCTTGTACTTCTGATACTAGAACTAAACGTGTCTTCAACACGGATCATCTGGTTTTAATGAATCAGCAGCAACATCACAACAACAAATGAGACAATTTTCAACAAATTAATGAAACTGATGTCATTTAAAACTATCAGAGTCTGTTTTAGTGTCAAATTAAAGCTGATTACTGACAACTAGAAAATTAATGTTACTGTTTTAATCACGTTTAAGTTTTCTGAACGTTACATTAATGTCAACCAGCCACAGTTTTATGAACTTAATGAACCACATTACATGAACACAAAACACTTCAGCTGTTGACAGGAAACAACACAAACATTGTTAGCTTCATGCTACATTTAGCTGCTAATCAGGATTAGTCAGCTAGCTCGGTTAGCATCGCTAATTCACGTTAAAGCTAATATTCACTGGATGCTAACTCTCTTGTCTGGTCAACACACACAAATAAACTCCACCAACTCCTGGGGTTCACTGCTCACATTATATCTGACTCTGAAGTTGAACATAAAGTTCATTAAAACCGGCAACGATAAGTAAATTATCATTTATTACCAACCAGCTGTCGGAGTTCTTCAGTGTCTGTTGGTCCAATCAGCCGAAGGACTGAATTACTGAACTAAAAACTGATTAAAACAAGACAACGGACAGTAAAACTGTCTGTGGAAAATGTGCTGCTGCTCCACTGATAAATACCAACAAACTAAAACAAACTTGGTGGAAGTGTTGCTTTCAGTTATTTTTTAAATAAATAGCAAATATGAGGCTTTTATTTTTCTGGAAGTAAAAGGAAATGTTGCTTATCCGTAGTTTCGCTACCTTAACTTAACTTTAGCTGCACTTTCACCATGTTCTGATATATCTTTTTTTAAAATATTAAAATAGCTGCACTTCCTTTGTATATTTGGTCATTTCTTATGTTGCTGCTGTTTCATTGCAATTACATTTTTTTATTTACAGATAATTGAAAAGAAAAAAACTGGCTCTGAAATACTCAATGAACTGATACGTCATCTAGTGTTAAACTGAATAAGAATTCTTAATAATATAAAATGTAACTGACTGGGCTGTATTAATTACATCGAGATATTTCAAATTGAAAGAAACTCAACATTGACTGAAAGATTTCAGTCAATTAAACCTTCAATTCATTGACCTAAGAAAACCATCCTTTAATGTCTTACCTTAGAATGACCTACATTTTTTAAAAATATAGGTGCAAAGTAAAAGTTTCACACTAAAGATGAATCACTGATGAACATTTAATTGCATTAACTAAATTATTATGAGGAAACATATCCATTTCTAATATTTGTATCAAATATGTTTGTCTATAAAATGTACTGGACATCAATAAAAATATCTGCATAGTGAAATATATGAAGTCCATCTGCATTTATACATCATATTGATGTCTAAATAACGGGAACTGCAGCCCACGTTCAGTCAAGTTAGCAGAATTACGGATAAACAACGTTTCCAGGTATTTCTTTCCAAATAAAAGCCGTGATTTGTTTTACGGAAAAATTACGTGATTTCAAAAAAGTGATTTTGAAAATGTAAATCAAACTGCAATAAGCGTTAGCTAGCTGCTCCGCTTGCTCTGAATATTTTTGTGCTCGTCTTTGTCAAGCCCAAACGAAAAATGAATCCATATTCTGGTACATTACCGACAACAGCATCCCTGGAGTGACCGGAAAGGTTAGCCGACCTAGCGGAAGTGCTAATGAGGTCTGCTCAGGCACGGATTATTACCGTCACACATGTAGCTTTGAAAATAAATCTTCTACAAGACAGAGCTGTAGCTCCGTTTCAGTGTGAGGTCCAATTTCTCTGTGTGACTGTGTCTGACTTCCTCTAATAAAATCCTCCCGTTCACTGGGAGCTGCAGCTGCCATAGATATGAATATCTATGTATGGGTCAGACTGACTGAGAGCTGGAGAGCAGTGATTGGTCAGACTGGCTGAGAGCCGGAGAGCAGTGATTGGCCAGACTGACCGAGAGCCGCCCACATTTACGGTTTCTGCTGCTGCTAACAACGTTAGCATCCAAAAGTGAAGATAAACTCACATTTTTGTAACTAGTTGTACTCTTCTCCACATCTGGACAACATCACATAAAGCAGTGAAGTTACTGTAAGTTAACATCAGACTGTAACCTCTGATATAAACATGTTCTAACATTGTGTTTTAAAATTGTTCTGTAAATCTGAGGCTACGTTTCCTCATTTAGTGTTAACGCGAATGCTAAATCAGGTTAGTCCATCTTAAACTAGTTAACTGTAAGCTGTAGCTAAGTTTCCTGCAGATCACAGTTGATCAATCATAACGGATCGATAACTGCTGTTTTAATTATCAGCAGATATATATAAATCTACGTTAATGTTCCTCCACAGAACTCTGTTACTGATGAATGTTAATCTCTCAGTTCAGTTGAGTTCATATCTGTTCTTTGCTTCAGATTGTTTTTTTTCTCTACAACAGTGTATGGTGAGATAACTGTGGAGCTCATGTTAATGCTAATGATACATTAGAATAAAATAGAATAAACCTTATTGTTCATCTAAGGCAGTAAAATGGTCTTTACCCTCAACCAGGAAAACAAACATTTCCATAAGATCAAAAAATAGGACAAAATACAACACTCTATTGTGTTCCATTCATATCCTGCTGTGTTCTGATATTTAATGTTCCTGCAGTTGGAATGAAAGAACCTTGTAGATCTTTTCCTCACTGTTAGTGTCTTTTCCTTCCAGCCTTGGTCTGGATCGTTGGGAACATCTAGTCTGATGGACTGTGAACTACAAAGAACATGAACATCCAGCTGTGGTTGTCTGAAGAGTCTTTTCTCCTTCATCACTGTGAGGAAGAACAGCACTTATGTCCTCCTCATCCTTACAGGACTAACAATAATGCTGCAGATTCACCTTCTCTCTTCAGAACACAACTTGTCTTGTGAGTGTTCAGTTTTTACATTTCACTGTCAGCAACACATTTATTTCATGCATTTATTTCATGTGTTTACACATCTTTACAGTTGACAATAGTTAAACAATGTAGTTTTTAAATGTGCAATAAAGAGAATAATGAAGCTCTTGGCCTGAATGTGTTGATGTTTTAATACAACATATCTGCTATAAAAAACATGGACTTTTTAAGATTGTATTTGTAAAACCTGACACCCCCGGTCAAGCTTCACAGAAAAACAGACAACCAGGAATATATATGGTTAATATTAATATTTATTACTCACGATACAAATATTATAAGATCACAATCCCCTTGTCTGAACAGAATCCAATCTTCTCCCCTTGAGGCCGATCACATATGAGCCCGATGAACCAAAGGTGAAAAACAAATCACTGCACTCTAAAATGTCACTGCATCTCCAATAGCACTGCATTCCATTTATGCGTGCCTAAACACCGTCACACTTTGTCGGGTTTCACAGGAATCGGGTCAAGGCTGATCATTATCTTAATTGGACTTAAATAGGGAAGTGAAATGAAACAAACCCAACAAAAGAATTAACAAAATAGAAAAGTTAGTCCGCTCTCACACGATGCACCCAGGTCTTTTAGTGTACGTCCCTGCAAAGCCAAGCGGACTAACTAAACGAAACAAAACCTACAAATAAAAACCCTAAAAAAAGACAGCAGGAGACCGTTTAACCTCGATGAACTCCCGCTGCAAAACAAACAATAAAAACACAGTTTATTAATTAAATGAATAAACAGGTCCAAGCTGACAAAGACTCCATTTAATAAACAGCTTTTTAAAACTACATACCTGCTATGACGGCATCTCACCCACAGCAGGAGCTCCCTCACCCCATAAAACAGTGGTCACACTGCAATATTTAAAAAAAAAAAAAAAAACGACTATTTCAAAAGTGCACATCTTAAGATCTGTTAAGAAACTACCCCTAAAAGATAGAATAACAGGCATCTTACCACAAAAGTTACCAGTGACACCTCGTGTTGGTCTGGCCTCTCACAGAAAATCACCTGCACCTGCCTACTCACCTGACATACTTTATCACTGCCTGCCCCAATCAGAGGCAGACAGCGGAGTACCACCAGGTGCCACTGGTTACATGTTTCTGCTCCAACAGCAGAGATGAAGTTAAAGGTGATAAATAGAACCCCTGAATACTAAGAACAGAGAATAATAAAATACTGAGAACTGGTCTGTCCTTCTACAAGTGAAAGCTAAACAGGAAGTGGTTCACTGAGGATGTCGTCTATTCAGTCTCCTTCTTCACATCCAGATGAGGTTTTCCTTCTGCTGGCTTCACTCAGAAGATCCTCACAGTGATAATGAGACACCTGAGATAAAGACAGACGTCACAGTATCAGCATCAACAGCAGAGGTTCATTTTAAAATATCCCTGGAAAGATTTCCTCTGTCAAATATACCTTTCTAAGCACTGAAAGACAGAAAGCCCTGTAGTCACTTTAGCTTTAGAGGAGAGGATTTTATTCTTCAGCTTATCTGTGCTGTAATTTAAATGTAATAATTGCAGTGTTCATCATTACTTTGGCCATATTCTGGGAGGTTATTTTTCCAGTCTACACTTAAGGAATAAGTACTACAACATGTGAATCAGTCATTAAACAACCTTAACTATTAGAGAGTAGATTTACTGTTTTCTCCAGTTTAACTTCAGAGACTCGGCAGATATTCAGGACTACTGACAACACAGAACCTTAACCTTACTGTTTTAATCACATTTAGGTTTTCTAAACGTTACATTAATGTGTCTCCACTGACAGTTTTATTAACTAAATGTACCACATTATACTGACACAACACACTTCAGCTGTTTACATGAAACACAAACATCGTTAGCTTAATGCTACGTTAGCTTTAATCAGGCTACGACTGAGCAGCTAGCTCGGTTAGCATCGCTAACATTAAAGCTAACATTTACTATGCTAACTTTCTTCTCTGGTCAACACACACTGAAACAAGCTCCACCAACATCTGCAGTGCATGGCACACATTACATCTGACACTAAAGCTGCATATAAAGTGCATTAAAAGCGGCACTGATACGAAAATAAACATTTACTTACCGAACTATCAGAGTCCTTTCTGTGTCTGCTGGTAGAATCAGCTGAAGGCAGAAAACTGGTTAAAACAAGCCAACGGACAGGAAAACTGTCTGTGGAAAATGCTCTGCTGCTTCACCGATAAATAAACCAACAGTTATTATATCAGAATTAATCCAAAGGAGGAGAGCAGAGTCTCTGCTGCCTCCTCCATAGGACCTGTCAATCATTCCAGACCGGACTGACAATTAAGTAACCCCGCCCCTGGCTTCGCAAAGCTTTAACACGCTATATAATATTCAATATTGATTGAATTTTGAATTGAATCTTTGACTTTATAGCAGCAGATGGGAATACGCTACAGGTGTGGGGCTCTCGCAACCGCGACCAATCCACTGATCAGCAGCTGCAGAGAGCCCCACAGACCGGCGACAGACCGGCAGGGGAACGGAGGGCCGGAAGGGGGCGGGGCTGGGCTAGGCCCCTGACAGTTTGATCCACAGCTGGTCGTTTGAGGTCACTGCAGCCCAAGAGTGCGAGTTATTAAATTCTATGTTTCTATATGGAGGTGAAGATCAGATCATATTTCATAGCAAATTCATCCTGAAAATCACAAAAGTCAAAAGCGTTCACATGCTCAGTGACTCATCCTCTCAAACAGTATCATCATCACAGGGATTTTTGCTCTATTTGTGAGCATTTTTCTTTCACAGATGAATTTGAACTCTTTTTAAAGAGTGAACTCACAGCATGTACAGCATAATCTAGATTAGTATTCTCAACTAATTTTGCTTGTGTTTTAGTTTAAAAGTTAAGGAACAAACCCTAGGTGATGACAGCTTATTTCTGGGCAGTGCTGACTGTTAAATCTATTTACCAGTTCAATGACTGTTTATTCCCCGGGCTGTTTGGAGTGCATGCTAACTGTTCAGCTCAGAATAATATCCCTGGGATAAATCGAACATTAACCAACACCAGAATGAAGGCAGAGCCATTTTTCCAAAATTTGAGATTTTGTTCAAATTTCTTATTCGATTTTTTTAGTGTTTTACACGTCACTAACATAAGTTCACATTTTTCATATTACTCAATCTAAATGGGCTCAAATACCTGAACTAGAGTACAAGTAGCAATCACTCAAAACAGTCCATGCCATGTGATTTATTTATCTTTTTTTTTAAATTATCCCTTATTAACCCCACGAGGGGAAATTCTGATTTTCGCATATCTCCCAATTGGGGGGAGTCAGAGCGACAGGTCAGCCACAGTACAGCGCCCCTGGAGCAGGAAGGGTTAAGGGCCTTGCTCAAGGGCCCAACAGTGGCCACATTGGGGCTTGAATCTCTGACCTTCTGATCAGTAGCCAGAGACTTAACCGTTGCGCCACCACTGCCAATTTGGACATTATGTTGTTGTTTCTCAGGTTCTGTGGTTCAGTACTTGCAATTTGATTTCAATGTATCAGTATTTAAACAAATGTGTGCGTGATATAGATTTTTTGACTTAAAATATGCACATTGCAGGGTTTGAAAAGTAATTGGACACTTGGCAACTGAGGATTAAGCTGCTCTAACTGGTGTGTTTAGATCACTAATGAAAAAGCAACTGGCTACCAGTCATCTTCGATGGAAGTCAATGATATGAAGCTACAAACTGATGCCTGACACTTTTCTCTAGGTGACGGGACTCATACATAATCAATCAAAGTTGAGCTGACCACCACTTTTTTCAGTATACTCCAATTACTCAGTCAAGTGTCAACCAGTCGTGTTATTTCACCAATTCCACTTCTTTTCTCTCTCGGCCCCAATCTCCTGTTCTGTTCTGTCAGAAAAACTTTGTTTTTCCATTAGCAATTTTCTTGTACGATTTAAACCTGTCCTTGCTTTGAACCACAACAGACGTCAGCGAGTGGTTAAGCAACAATTTCACCCACTGACAATGTAGCAGGCCAAGCTTGGGAATTTTGTCATTTTGAAGCTTGTAGTGTGAACATAAACCCAAAATATTCTTCCCTGATGTGACCGTCTTGCTCTTTTCTTTGACTGGAAACTTCAGGTATCTGCTGCAAAGATTTTTCTACTTTTTAACTGAAAAAGTATTATAGCACAGCAGTGTGAAATAATCATGTTTTCTAACTTTAGGCTTCTAAGGAAAAACTCTGTTGCTTAATCTTATCCCAGCAATCTAAAGGATATAGAAACTTACTGACAAACTGATCAATACTTTTACTCTATAGAAGTCTCTTTAGATTTCATAGATTGACAGAAGAAGGAAAATGAAGTATTTGCAGAGCGACTCAGACTAAAAAGGCACTTAAGTGCATCCCATGAAAGTCTCACATGCAGTATGAGAGAGTATCTGATTTTCATTGTATAATAAGTTCATTGCACATCTATCAGGGGGACATTCATAATTGAAAATCACCAAATATTGAATTTGGAATAAGAAAGGCAAAATTCTTGAAACTGATCAAATACTTTTTAAATGTTTTTTTATCCAATTGATTTTTCATTTTTCATCCTAGAAATCTAGCCTGGCAACAGAACAATCCCTCGAAGCTGATAGTCACAACCAAATGGCTCAGCTGACAGATTATAGACCATCAAATGACAGATTTATCTGTTTCTCAGAAAGAGGAAGTGGAAATAGTACTGTCAGGTTTAAACTCAAACACCCAGTGCTTTATATTTCACTCAGTAGGAAAATCAGATTAAAGTTGGTGGAGGATGCTGGAGATTTCCTGTCTCGCTATGGTGCCAAAAATCTGCAAATAAATGATAGCTCGGTAGAGTGGCAAGGTTTGGATAATGACTTAAATTAACTTTCAGGATAGATCTGTTCTGCAGGAAAGAAACAAAACAAATAGAAAAGACTATTAGATTCTGCACCTGTGGCAAAAGTCTTCAGCTAAACTTAGTGCATCTGCAGTAAAGTAGATCTTGCATATCAACATATACCAATTATGCATAACATCATGACCACCTGCTTAATATTGTGTCAGTCTTCCTTTTACTGCCAAAACAGCCCTGACCCTCGATGGGGATATTAACAATAGAAGTGAGACAGACCATCATAACACTTACAATGTAGATGTTTCCTACAGAGAAATTGGGAAGAAAGTCAAGGTATCAGTGAGTACAGTTTCCTTCAACATCAAAAGGCACTATGAAACTGGGGGAAACGCTGAAAGGAAGAGGTCTGGAAGACCCAAAGCCACAACAAAATCAGAAGACAAGTTTCTGAGAGTCAACACATGACAGGCAGCTCACAGGACAACAGCTTCAAGCACAGCTTAATCGAGGTCATAGTAAGAAGTCTCTGTTTCAACTGTGAAGAGAAGCCGGAGTTGCAGGTTTGACAGGTCGAGTTGCAGCAAGAAAGTCATTGCTAAGACGTCGAAGAAGAATAAGAGGCTTGCCCGGACCATGAAACACCACCAATTGACTACTGAAGACTGAAAGAAGGTATTATGGACTGATGAATCAAAATTTGAAATCGAAATCGAAATTTGTTTCATCACACAGGATTTTTGTACCCCGTCGAGTAGTGAAAGGATGGTTCCTCAGTGTGTGACATCAACTGTCCAACATGGAGGAGAAAGCCTGATGGTCTGGGGCTGTTTTGCTGGATCCAGGGTTGGTGACTTGTACAGAGAGAGAGGAACCCTGAACCAAAACGGCTACCACAGCATTCTGCAGCGCCATGCAGTACCCTCTGGTATGTTCCTAGTTGGTCAGACGTTCATCCTACAGCAAGATAATGACACAAAACATAAATCCAACCTTTGCCAGAACTACCTTCAGAAAAAAAAGATCAAGATGCTAAGCTTGAAAACATGGAGTGGCAACACAGTCTCCAGACTTAAGGTGGTTTGGGATGAATTGGATGGAAGGGTAAAAGTAAAGCAACCGACAAGTGCCACACATTTATGGGAATTTTTGCCTGACCTTAGTAAATATGAAGTCCCCACAGTATTATTAACAGTATTATTAACTACCTAACTAATTTAGAATTAACAAACATATACATGAAATCCTAACAAGTGCAAGCAATCCCTGGATTCTTTGTGAGCAAACTTTGTTTTTATGCATATTATTTAATTTCTATAGACAATAAGCAAAATAAATAAGTCAAAGTGTCAAATAGTGCAAAACATTATATATATATATATATATATATATATATATATATATATATATATATATATATATATATATACACAAGGTGAAAAGTAAACAGGATAGTGAACAGAATTCACAATTGAGAAAAACGAATACGTAAAGTATTCATAATGCATTCTAGAGCTAAACCTTTGAGGCCTTCATGAAAAAAGCAGTAAAAATTAAAATTTGATTAATTATACAAAATTTACAAGGTGTATTAGTTTGAAAACTTTATTTTGACAACCAAACATTTTCTCCAATATTTGTCTCGAAATCTAGCTTTAGTAGAGCACAAACACACAAAAAAAGCAAACAAACCATGAAAAAGATTTTCAGAAAAACTATCTGATTGCTCAGAAGTTCAAACAAGTATAACAAAGTTGATCTTCAGTGGAGGACACGAGAGTAAAAGAATAAAAAAAATGAAAGAAAGGCAGAGCACTCTTCTGGCATAAAGTTTAAAAGCCTTTATTCGGATGGCTATTTCATTTCATAGTGGAATCCTAAAAATCAATGCTTTTATATGCTAGAATAGAGCTGGAATACAACCTACACAGAGAAGCACAAACAGCCTCATTCGGGGTGTAATCAAGTGTTCTCCATTTTCCTTCTGAGTATGCAAGAAAGTTGCAAAGACCTTATTAAATAGCAAAGAAACTCACAGCGGACTTCACAGTGGGACCACTGGGATTGTATAGAATGTAATAAAGATAAAAGATAGAAAGAAAAACTGTGATAATAGTAAGTTTACACTGTTGAACTATTTACAACAGCATCAGGCCACATGCATCAGAATATCTACAAGAATTAATCTCCTGATTCTAGTCCCAACAAAAGGTGCTTTGAGCTTACAGTTGCATGCACCTACAGTTTTGTTGTTCTGCTTGCAAGTTAATCACAACAGCTATAATGGACATTTCACTTCCAAGGGAATTTCCAAATGCTGCAATGGCTGATGCAAATGCATGGCAGGTTTCCACCTGGAAGACCACTCACAGTATTTCTATCATTCCCCTGTGCCCTCCTCAGGGATGACAGCGCTAAGGGAACAAACCTGTCAGAGGCAGAGTCCTAAAAACACAAGAGCATTTCCAAAGAACTGGGAGCATAAAATGTAAAACGGCATCATGGTGATTTAATATGGGCAGAGGAGGACAAATGGACACAGGAGTAAAAACTGATAAGACATAAATAGCCTTAATGTCAACAACCAAGTCAGGATTACAACTGTGAGACCCTTTTTTACCACTTCAAAACTCCAGTGTGAGGTGCTTATGAAAGTAGCTGAACAGATTTAAACACAGTCTCTTCCATCCATCCCATATGATGCAAATGTGATGACAGCTTGACCTCGCTTGTGTCCCTCCTGGTCCAAAATATTGTTGAAGGACACTGTGTTGTCCTTGTAGTCAATTCTTGGTCTGATATGTATTCAGTAAAGCATTGTTAGACAGAAATTATACATATTTAAACATGCGTTATCACCAACTAATCAGATCACAGCTTTGACTATTCTGTATCATCATCATTGTACAAAAGAATACTTTAACTTCTCAC
>NC_072769.1:12134839-12227339 GCF_022539595.1 Amphiprion ocellaris | reverse complement strand
GCCACAATGATGAGAAGTCTGTGCCATTTCCAGCCCAACAAAAAAAAATACAAAACAAAAAACTTGCTTGTTGAATAAAAGTAACTTTAAGTCAAAATTTCAAGGGGTATGAATAATTTTGGACTTGACTGTATGCGTATCTGTGTAGATGGTAATGGGACATGAACAAAGGAACGTATATTCATAGTGTGTCAGCTGTGCTGTCTGCAAATCAAGCTCAAATGATCCATCCATCCATCCATCCATCCATCCATCCATCCATCCATCCATTATATATACACTGCTTTATCCTCTGCAGCGTCATCAGGGGCTGGAGTCTATCCCAGCTGACTTAAGGTGTAGGCAGGGTTCATCGAGACAGGTAACTAGTCTATCACAGGGCTACACAGAGAGACAAACAAGCACACTCACATTCTCACCTATGGACAATTAAGAATCACCAATTAACCTCAGCATGTCTTTAGACTGTGGGAAGAAGCCAAAGAAGCCAGTGAGAATCCACACAGGCACAATGAGAACATGCAAACTCCTCACAGGAAGATCCCAGGCCAAGAAACAAAACAGGGATCTTTTAGCTGCGAGGTGACAGTGCTAACCACTTATCACTGTGCCAGCTGCTCTAATGATCCTCTTTTTAAAAACTATATTTTTACATAGATAATTCAATTAAACTGCTTGTCTTTTTTTTTTTTTGAAACACTGACCAGTGTGCTGCAACTTCTTATTGAACTTAAATGTAGCTACATTTTCAAAAATGTGCTGCTCACAATGTAGTCAGATACTCCTATTTGCAGTGACTGTTCAGATAATCACGCATTATACGCTTTATTGACTGGAGTTTGCACATATGTAGCCAAGACAAACAGTCGATAAAACCTAATTCTGCTGCACCGCTACAGTGTGTTTAGTACCAGTGAAATGATGAAGCAAAATGGGCGGTTTCTTGATTCTAAAGGTGCATTCAGATTGAAAAATCCTTTCTTCATTTATTGACAGGAGATTTTGCAGCCTGTATCTATTGACTAAAGAGCCTGTGGATATGACAGTATCGACGAAATGGTTATCTGGTGTTTCTCCAGGCCACCTCTTCTCTCCTCTAGAATCTGCATACTCATGAAGCACATTAACAGAGCTCTGCTTGTCACACATTGATGTTAAAGGGGAGAACATTTCAACCTGTGTGGACATGTCTGCATAAAAATTCATGCAATCCAAGACAAAAGCACATTGGAGAGGCTGTAGTATCTGTGACTGTAAATGATGGGTCTGACTTAAAAATGTATGAGTCTAAGACCGGTTCATCGTCAGGTTAAAATGTTGTAAATAGCATCCATGAAACATCAAAATTAAATGTCAGTAACCTACAATAAATGTGCTGCCACATGAAAACAAGAAGTGGAATTAATATAAAATAGTCAGTGCTGACGGTGGCAGTATTAAATCACAGGAAATGCTACATTATTAAAGCTGAGATCCCATTGAACATAAGGAGACTGTACAGGACATCAATACTACAAACATGGAGTATAACATTACTGTGGACATCCATGCAGAGGGCTCGTTAGCTGTTTTTCAGCAGTAGCTATCCTGTGAAAAAACACAGGCATTAAAAATGAGACCAATGAAGATATTGTCTGGGATCATAGGTCCATCCATCAACATGAACAGACAGGGGCACTTCTTATTTCTCTATTTTCAGTCACTCTGTCTCCTCTGTCCTTCATCCCAGCATGCAGGCAGAAAGATGTCATAATTCATAAAATGTTTTTTAAGAACAGAGGAGGCTTGCTGGAGGAGCCAGGATGCACAGGTGTCTTTTTAAGGTTTCTTGGGATGTGACACAGCTGAAATATACAAAACACATCCGAAGGACTCACGAATGTGTGTCTAATTTATATCCTTCAACCAAAATATATGTCACTCTATGTTTGTATATTCATTTTTGTGCACATGCGCAAGAGTGAATTTTAAAAAAAACTATGACATCTATACATTATTGTGAATTAAAACGAAGAACATAAATTGGAAGTTGTTGTGAAAACTACTGCTCATCTGACAGATTTAAAACAACAACAACAAAAAAAAAAAAAAACCCAGCAGTAGTCTGTAACAAAACAATGGACAAATGATGCAGCTGAGCCACACATCATATTTAACTGATGTTGCTTTAAACTGACAGCTCCAAAGCAGGATGTCTTGTTTTTGTTGAATGCCTGTTGCTTTGACTTGTCTCCCCTCACATCACATCTCAGAAGGACTAAGGTGTAAGGAGGGGAAATGAACTGAGAATCAACAAACTGAGAAATGAAATGAGGCGCTGAAGTCCTTCTCATGTTCTCAGTTCAGAACATATTTGAGGAACTATGTCACAACACTGTGCTGACCTCTTCTTTGGTGAAAAAAGCCAGAAGTGTAAGTATTTGACCAGTTGACTGTATGACTCCTTTAATGATATTAAGTTACAACAGAATATTTCGGTTACATTTGGCCTTTTTTTAAAATAAGAAATTACAGTATTTAAGAAGTTACCACTAATCAGTGAGGATTACTGTAAGTGAGCTGTTAATCAAATGTATATTCTATATTTCTTTTCTTTAAACAGAGTAAAACTTTAAAAATAAAGCTGGATATGATCTAACAACAAACACTGCAGCAATGCAAAAAGGAGGAAAACGCCTACACGCTGTGATTAATTTTTGTTTTTTGTGCCCTTTTCTGCAGTGGATGTCACTCATTTTGCTTTTGTATATTTGTATGTTTGGATCTGCTTGTCCGCTTGTTTTACATTTACAAGGATCACAAAAAAAGTAAAATGTGAAGGAAGGTTAAGCCATGGAGGATGTTTTTTTGATGGGTCAGACAGCATCATCAGAAAGTGCTTTCTACAATTTTTTTTTGCAATGCTGGGATCACAACAACCAATTGTTGGGATTGTATCAGTTCCCTCTGAGATGTCGACGTTACTTTTGAAACATGCTTTACATTTGAATTACTGCATTATGAGATGTAATCTAACAGAGCCATGTTTACAAGTCCAAAGAGAAAGAAAAAGATGGCAGAGCAGATTAAGATAAAGAGATTTAAGCATGGCTCTAATATCAACCAAATTTCAAAAGCTTTTGTGTTTCCTTTTGAGGAATTATTGTGAATTCTTTTACATCAGGCAGCTATTTTTGCCAATGAGATGTTGTTAATGTATTGATATTAAATGCTGTTTAGTATGGACATTTATGTAGATTTATATATTAAATATCACTGAAAACAAAACTCTGGGTTTCTCAACCTTTTTCATCCTGTGAACCTGTTTTCATAGTCTCTAATCTGTTTGGATTCTAGAGAACAAAGGTGTAAGTTGTCCTTAAAGCAGTCCACCTTTGTATTGTACGGTCTTTTCAAAGGGGCAGAGAAACTGTATGATGATGACATACTGTAGGTTATATATACACTATATTGCCAAAAGTATTCACTCACCTGCCTTGACTCGCATATGAACGTAAGTGACATCTCATTCCTAATCCATAGGGTTCAATATGACGTCAGTCCACCCTTTGCAGCTATAACAGCTTCAACTCTTCTGGGAAGGCTGTCCACAAGGTTTAGGAGTGTGTTTATGGGAATTTTTGACCATTCTTCCAGAAACGCATTTGTGAGGTCACACACTGATGTTGGACCAGAAGGTCTGGCTCTCAGTCTCCTCTCTAATTCATCCCAAAGGTGTTCTATCGGGTTGAGGTCAGGACTCTGTGCAGGCCAGTCAAGTTCATCCACACCAGACTCTGTCATCCATGTCTTTATGGACCTTGCTTTGTGCACTGGTGCACAGTCATGTTGGAAGAGGAAGGGGCCAGCTCCAAACTGTTCCCACAAAGTTGGGAGCATGGAATTGTCCAAAATGTCTTGGTATGCTGAAGCATTTAGAGTTCCTTTCACTGGAACTCTGAATGCTCCGTCAGTTTATGTGGCCTACCACTTGGTGGCTGAGTTGCTGTTGTTCCCACACACTTCCACTTTCTTATAATACAGCTGACAGTTGACTGTGGAATATTTAGGAGCGAGGAAATGTCATGACTGGATTTGTTGCACAGGTGGCATCCTATCACAGTTCCATGCTGGAATTCACTGAGCTCCTGAGAGCGACCCATTCTTTCACAAATGTTTGTAAAAGCAGTCTGCATGCCTAGGTGCTTGATTTTATACACCTGTGGCCATGGAAGTGATTGGAACACCTGATTCTGATTATTTGGATGGGTGAGCGAATACTTTTGGCAATATAGTGTATGTCAGACACATTGTTCAGGTGTCTTGGAAACCATCTTTGGGCTCACCTGCTTAATAAATGAATCCATGCAGGGTCCAGAAACCCAGGATGAGAAATTCTGATGTTACATTTGTTCTTGTCAAATATGCACACAAATGAAAAAATAAAAAAATTGTCACTATTGATGTAAACACTGAGACTTTAATTGATATATACATTGTAACAGAAACACAAAGTTTGTATGAAACAATCAAACTGGACAACTGAAGTCGGGTCATTTTGTGTTCTGTATGATTTTTGCTTAAAGTGCATTTGAACTGTGTTTGATATTAAATACATAAAAAAACATTTTCAGTCACTGCCATTGTCTGAAGGTCTGAGTATCTGCATTTCACATTTTCTGTATGCATTTAGTTTCTTTACAAGTAAGAAGAATCTGCACAGAAACATCCACAGTATAAAGTAAATCACACGTGATTGTTAATGGATAAGCGAGGAAGAAAAAGAAAGGACAGAGATGGAATGTGAAGGCAACACACAAAACATTTATTCAACAATCAGTCTAGCAGCACAGGTTTGAGCTACCAAAGTGAGATTGGACTGGACTGACTCAGATTTATTGTTGATTTATATTGATATTTTTCAGTGTTGGAGATCTCACTGATATCTGATCGTTCAATGCAAAATTGAGGCACATCGGCCACAAAATTTAAAGCGCGTACATTGTCTAATACTGTGTGAGTCCCTCGTCATGCGACCAAAACAATTCTGTTCATTTAATATAGTACCAATTCACAACATAAATCACTTCACAGCACTTCAGACACTACCAGTCAAAAATACAAATAGAACACCCCAATTTTTCCATTTTTTTTTACTGGAAATTATGCATGCTAATGTCTCATTGTATTCTTAAATGAAAGCATGAAACAAATAAACAAATGAAGTAAAAAAAATACAAAAAATAAATCAATTTAGAAACCAAAATGTATTCTAAACTTTTGAAACATCATAGTAGCCACTTTTGGAAGTTATAACAGATGAACACACTTGTGGCATTCTTTCCACAATGCAAATTTAGTATTCTACAGAAAGTTCCTCTCAACTCTGTTGCAGAAGTTCATACAAATGTGTGGCACTTGCAGGTTGCTTTGCTTTCACTCTTCTGTCCAGTTTATCCCAAACCAGCTCAACAGGGTTTAAATCTGGAGACTGTGCTGGACACAGCTTACCATCTTGTTCTTTTTTCCGAAGGTAGTTTGGGTTTAGCTTGGACTGATGTTTTACTTCATTATCTTGCTGTAGGATGAACCCCTGACCAACTAGGAACATACCAGAGGGTACTGCATGGTGCTGCAGAATGCTGTGGAAGCTGTTTAGGTTCAGGGTACCTCTCACTCTGTACAAGTCACCGACCCTGGGCCCAGCAAAACAGCCTCAAACCTTTTTGTATACTTCTAAAATGTACATTATTTTTCAATTTTGGATAATTTTACCTTTTTTAAACCTCTGGCAGTTCACCACTTACCTTTGTACCATTTAAAGCTATTCATTAGACTTGAACTACTTGACTTTTGATTAAAAAAAAAAAAAAAAAAAAACTGGAAACATTTGGCCGTTCTAAAACTTTTGTGTATATTAAGGTCAAAACCTTACAATATTATGTTACAGAGAGAAACCCAAGAAATGATTCTCTTCCCTTCAAAAGAAAAAAACCCACCCAACATCCTTCTAAGAAAAAATCTTGTGGCAGAACCAGCCTCAGGGAGGGTGAAAATCTGCATTGACTGGCTGAGGTGAGGACAGGCCAAAACAGAAGAGGCTGACAAAGAAACAAAGGAACAACAAACACTTGCCAAGTTGGCAGCAAATCAGAAATTAGTTTCAATTGACTGCAGAGAGAACAAACTCCAAGAGAAAGAAAACACAAATAAATGCCATGGTGGCATCGCACCCACAACATCTGGGGCTCTGCTTGGTGTCTGATGCTGAGATGTTGGCTGTCAATTTGTCCCTGTGGGTTGTAAGGATGCTCAATAGGACGGAGATCTGAGGAGTCCGGAAGGCAAGTCATCACCTTTGACTCTTTGTGAAGTTCGTTAAACCAGTTTCTGAGAAGTTTGACTGAATGTATTGTTCTGCTTGGAGAGGCCAATGCTGTTGGTGGAGTGCCATTGCCATGAAGGGGTGTACGTGTCTGCAACAACATTTAGGTGGATGGCATGTATCAAAATAACATCCATATGAATGCCAAGACCAAAGATTTCCCAACAGATCAGTGTTACACACTTTAGTGGTTTCAAAGCTGAAGCAAATCTGTGAAAAAGAGGCATATGAGGTGTGGTGAAGCTCAGGGAACAAAAGAACTTAGCTTAAAGTAAGGGATACACCATTTCTGACCAACTTTTAATGTTATGCAGAAAGTCACTGTAGATTTCTTCTATTTTAACTTTGTTTAAATGCTACAAAAATGCTTAATGATATTGTTGTTGGTGGATTTTGTATCACACGGGCAACTACTTTGCAAGAAAACAAAAGATTTCCCCAAAATTATAGTCCGGAAAGCATTATTTTTTACAACAAATTTGCTAAGGTGAAATCTAACTTTTGGGAAATAGTCTAGAGATGATATATATTAAGTCTGTCAGTCAACAATAGACAAGGATAAATATTTAAGGAGAGGAGTGTGAGATGCACTAAGCTGTCTGCCAAAACTTTAATGGAAGCATTAAGAAATTAAATTCAAACAGATGCAGATACGATAAATTTAGACTAAATGTCAATAAAGACATCTAATATGAGGCAATGGTATATGAATCTTTAGCTCAATAAAATTGGACCTTGGTTCACCATACAGGGAATCTTCTGCAGTGCTCAATAAGACACTCGGTTTAGTTTGTGTCTTTATGTGAACACAAAAGCAGATTTACCAGATTATACTTGCGCTTGCTGTGCTGACTAGTAGACCAGATTTAAAAAAAAAAAAAAATTCCTTCTTTCTTAAAGGCTTTTATGCCATAAACGTATTTATACTGTTACATTACACTTTTACTATCAGCGAATTGCCAATAGCAGAAGTATGCTAAAATATCTTGAATAATGGTTAATGTAATAAGTCCAAGTCAGCTCAGGTCATCATCTTGAATGGTGATTATTTCCTCACAGCTAACTGGAATGCAATTAGCCTACCTCTCTCTTTTAGCACATAACAACCTCCACTATGCCTATAGATTCTGAAAAGCTCACTACAACCTTGAATCTTCTATGCTGGAAACAGGCACATGGGGAACAAATGCCAGATAATACTCCATGTAACTGGAGAGCAGAGGTAGAATTGCTACTCAAGTGGATCTTCAGGGACTTGTCAGTTGAATGTGTGAACATGATCGTGTGAAGGTGGCAGCTGGTAAATCTATGGCACAAAAAAACAGAATACAATTTTTCAGAAGGGATCAGATGCTCAGTCTAAGCTCATGGTTACTGTATTAGATTAATAGATAATCAACTAACGAGGAGGTGAGAAAAGTAAAGTGAAATGTATTCACCTCTTTTGAAGTTTTCATCTTTCATTGCTGTTCAACATTGAATTTCCAAAAAAACGACTCTTTCATGTCAGTCAGAACAGATTTCTACAAAGAAATGTCAATTTGTTACAAATATAAAATGTAAAATTATGAAATGCAAGCAAGAATTCGCCCTCTTTTTAAGCAGTCAGTTGATGCTAGAAGTCACAATGTTAGCAAACAGTTAGTGTAGGAGAGATATTCAGTGACTTCACTCATATGAGCTTCATCTTACTAATGTGTGAATTCTAGCACCAGTTGGCTGCACATGTTGAATTAAGTGGGTCACTCTAAAGGGGGTGAATACTTACTACTTGATGGCATTACTTTGTACGAAACTGTTTTCACATTGACATTAATAAGTACTATTTTTGCAAATTCTTGTAAAAGCATTTAGAAATGATCATTATCCAATATTAAAAAAGCAGTTAAAGAGGAAAACGTCTATAGGAGGTGAATACTTTTTTTTACAGGCACAGCACTATGTCTGGTTTAAAACATGTTTAACAATTTAAAATTACAGTAAGCGACTGATAAAAATCGTTGAAAAGAACAAGAAAGGCACAGAGTCACTTCAATTGAAAGTCAGAAAATAGAGAAAGTACAATCATACACTTGGGACCATAAGTGATGAAAAATGTAATTTTGATGAAAACTGCAAATCTGTCTGCAAAAAGGGCCATCAACGTCTTCACTGCTTAGAAAAGTTGCATATTTCCACACTGACCGAACAATCTCGACTCCATTTTATCGTTCTTTTATTGAGTCTGTTTTATCTTTTTGCTTGGTGGCGTGGTTCAGTCAGACATCTGCTACAGAGAAACACTCACTGAACCAATCAGTGAGATGGTCCAGTGGCCTGATGGGTGAGTCACAGTCTTGTCCAGCCTCCCTGTACACTAAACAGGTACAGAGGATGACTTTATCAATTCTTAATAATGACTCCCATCCTCTACGTGATGAATTTCAGCTTCTTCCCTCTGAACGGAGGTTTTTAGTCCCAAGGTGCAGGACAAAGCGTTATAAAAACAGCTTTGCTCCTGTTGCCATCACTGAGCTCAATAAGAAGTAGTGACTTGTGCTCTTTATTACTGTTACTATTAGCCACCGCTGCGGACTTATCGGGACTTATCAGTCAGAAATCCTACAACGACTCAACAGCCTTATGTTTTTATCCTGTTTTTTATCCCAGAGATTGCTTTCATTTCCTTAAAGTTTATTATTGAGTTTTGTTTTTATTTATCTTATCTTTTTACCTTTCATTGCTGCTATGTTGGTGAATGATGGAACACTGAGCACTTTCTGTCCTTTGTCTTGTCACTAGAGCAAGTACCTGTCTGTCAGGTTCAACGTCTGTTTTGTAGCAGAATGCCAGATGCAATCATTTTTTATGCAAAACAAATCTACCCACGGGTATAAATAAAGTAACCTTGAACCTTGATTTATTATTACAATCACTGTTTTCAGCAATATTATTTCATCCTTAACACCTGGGACTGTCAACTGACTTTGACTTTAAGACATGTAGAGAGTGGAGAGAGGACTCGATTTCTTTTGTTAATTGAAAGCAGAGGTTAATACTGGTTTCTGTGGCAGCAAGGTTTCCATTAACTCCTGATAAAAGACACCCACTGAGTAGCTCCAGTAAAACTGTCCACTCCTCTAAATTACTGCCATGACTGTGTCTGTATCTTAAGTGGGTAACCATATCAACAGGGACGCAGTCAAAGCCTCCATTTATAATTAACTATCAGCTTAGTAGACAAGCAAAATCTTCTGTTGCCATGTTGTACCCAAGGTTTGTCCTGTTTATTGGAGTTTCCATTCCATTAGAACCTTATCGGCATGGTAATGACTGTTCTAGGTCTGAGTCAAACCCTCAGGTGTTACCAGGGAAACCTCATTACTTCTTGTATCACACTTATGTCCACAATGTCAATTGACACCTCTTCTGGTATTTATACCTTTGTCAATTTCTTGGCTCAGAGAACATTGCGCCGATCAATAGTGGCAGATGCAAAACCATCTCAAGGGGTGCAAACTTTCCTGTATTTGCAAAATATAAAATATCCTCTTTACTGTACGCTCTGAGCCTGACAATCTACTCAGAACTTCACAAACAGGTGTTTCATACACACCTCCTCCAGACTGTGGATATATTGAAAAGAACTACTGACAGGAGGTCTGTTGACATTTTAAATAGGTGTTATCCTGACTGCAGCTATCTCAGTTGTTAAATGGACAAAGATCCATTTGCTGTTTCCGGGCCTCTCCTCTGATTTGGGGAAGTATTTTTGGAATCGAAGCAAAAATGCTCCTCAAATGGCCACTGATGACCAGTTTGATGTCAGTGCTTTCAGAATATTGCTGAACTGATAGAATCCATTTTCAATGTGAAAACCTTCCCCACAGTAGCTTGAAAAAAAAAAGTTGTCATGGGCTTCTTTAAATGACTAAACAATAAAATCCACAGAATAATATGTTTTACTTGTTTTTGCCATGTGTAATCACAACAACAGCTCTGGAGGGCCAGCAACAACAACGAACAAAACAACTAATAAAGATGTTTGCTGTCAACCTAACTCCACTCCATCCTTCCGCCCCATCTCCTTTCAAGGCCACTTAGTGTGAAACTGCAGTGCTTCTTTAATTGCATTACTGTATAGGCACCAATTTTACGGGATACAATGCAAGTCAAAAATCATCTGTGCATCATGCTTTCTGTGGAACACTACTTTCCAAATTCAAAGCTTTGGGGTGCATCAGCACACAGCAAAATGAACAATTTTATGCAGGACTAGGCAAAGTGGACCAGCTGGGATGGGCTAATCCACGGAGTAAATGCTGTTAAATTGCTTCTTTTATGAAATATCATAATGCGTCAGACAGCCAACGGCCTGCTAAGTCACAAAATAATGCAATTACTCATGCCTCACTCTGAATATTGAAAAAAAAAAGTCAAAATAATAATAATAATAATAATAATAATAATAATAATAATAATAATAATAATAATAATAATAATAATAATGAGTAAATTCACCTAAATCACAAAGAAAACATTATTCTTAAACTCAGTGTTGTATTTAAATTATTTACAATGTTACAATGCGGAAACAATTTCTACCCAAAAGACACAAATTAACTCCTATCGCATACGATCAACTGGATATAATTGGAACATAGTTCTTCACACATACCTGTCTGAAGTGAGATGACTGTTTTTGTAACGCTCTCAAATCAAGAAATAGACTCATGCCAAACGTCAAAGGTTTTAAGGAGGTAGTCAGTTAGCCAAGCAAACAATCCAGGTGAGGAGCAGACAAAAAGGCAAAAACTAGAGACAAACAAAAATCCATAAAACAGATGGAATCAGTTTTGGCAGATAGTCCGGCAAGAACAAAAGTCCAAGAACACGCGAGAGGTCATATATGTGCCACAGGTATTGATACAAAACCATACTCAGAGGTAGTCCAACTTCCTGACAGCTGAGAGAGGGCGGGACAAGGAGGGGCCTGATTGGCTGATGAGACCCAGGTGAGCAGAAAAAGGGTGTGGCAGCAATTACAGGAAGTAAATCAAACATGGAGGTGGGAGATTTCTGGGCAGAATGTCATAGAGGGACACTGAGGACCTCTGGTGGGTGGAAGTGGTGAAACACGGGGCAATTACATGAAATGAACGACAAAATAAATGAAAAAAATGAAAAACAAGACAAGAAAAAAGTGACAGTTTGGAAGTCTTTGAAGAAAATTTAAGGATTAACAGCTTACAGTTCATCCAGAGGGGGACATATGTGTGCGATCATCATACTCTGGGGTTCATCATCCTGGCACCAGGAGTGCAAAATGTTTTACCAACACATCCAGTAGACATTGCAATATTCTGATAGCACAGAACAAGAGAAAAGGTTGGTGAACTGGCAAAAAAATTGAAGTTAGCACGGCCTAAAGTGGGGGCCAGCATGACCCACCTAGACATTTTCTTCTCTGCCTCAATCTGAGAGCTATAGATATGTGTGAACAAACAACAGTGAAAATCAGTTGACCTCAAGACGCATACATACTTGAGGAATTTGCACGACTGTATGAAGAGGTGCTCAAATTGTAGTTATAAGAATCGTGTCCTACGGATGCTGGGTCTCCTTGATGCGTGTTTTGCATTTAGTCTCTGATGTTGAATGAGTTGGCAGTGTACAGCTATAGGAGGGGGAAATCACTGCTCTGAATATTATAAATAATACTGTACATTTGCTGAAATGTTTTGCTGAGATGCTTCTGAAAGACTAGACACATTGAAAGTCTCAAGTCTGACACATCTGACTTTCACATTTACTTTCCTTTTGACAGTGTAGCTTTGAAAGGTTTGAAATATGAGGAGGTCCTAATGTAAAGTGCCTTGTTGTGAAGTATTTACAATCTTGGCAAAGCGGAAATAAATGGCATTAATTTTCAAGGCTGGTTGGATCAATAAGATTCTGCAGGCCTGTGCTCTGTGTAAGTGAAAGTCTGCGATGTACAGATGAGAGGAAACACATTTTTCCTTTAACCTTCAATTCTGCTTAAATGCATTTACAAGATATATACGTAAAATGCTTGAATATTTAATAATAACTAGTAATAGAAACAGGATTTGTACAACACAAATTAGCTTATCTGGTGATTGTGTGTGTCAGTTATTACAGTTTTCTGCATTTCCTCTTTAAAAAAAAAGTTTCTCTCAGGCAGTTGAAAATATATACAAAGACTATTAAGTCTGTTATATTGGAATGATGTGGTTGCAAACCGTAAGTACAAAAAGCTAATTTTATTTCATGTGTCATTCAGCTTTATCTACTGAAGAAAATGTGCTTGAAATACTGTGCAATAGAATGACATGGTGGTTTCTTTACGTTTTTTGCTTTGCTTTGAACAGGGGGGCTTTGGACAATGTTAGTAGTGACGCAGGATAAGAAAGAAACAGAAGAGAATTCTGAGGATTCAGGCTCAACAGAGACTGCTGGTGTCCTTGACCAGGATCACATCACTGCCGTCATTCCTCCTAACTGCAGTCTCCAAGCCATTTTCATTGGCTTAATGTTTTGGTTCTCCCTACTGGAGAAATAGAAAATGTTGTACAACAAATTTACAGTCATTTTTTTTGTTGAGTTAAACGTAACAGACACATGAAACATTTCCAAATTATGCATTATTATGTATCATGTTAACCCTCGTTCTACCAACAACTGCTGATTCAATGAACTACTTTCAGAAACATGACAGCAAAATTATTAACTGATTTCTTCTCAAAGCATTATTAGTTAGATAATCTGGGAGAAAAAAAAATATTAATACTATTTTAGGAAAGTTACAGTTCATGTGCACATTGTGTAAAATGAAAATATATGCTTCTGTTTAATTAAAACTGCAGCTATAATTAAAAAAAAAACGCAAGATTAGTTATAAAAAGCTTATTTTGCATCTTCTGATTCTGGTATGATTTTTGTTTTCAGTAAATTCGAGTAAACCTTTTTGTTTTGTATTGATATAATCTGGCCATAGGTGATGTTTCTGCCATGGGATTGCCTAAAAATACAGCACAGACGTAATCCAAAGCTTTGTTAAAGAAACATATTCTATATATTGGAGCTCTGAGAGAACCCTCAGCAGCCTAAAAAAGATTACATTTGTGCTTTTTTTCTCCAACTCTAACTGCATGCCGGTCATGTACATCTTATAACAGTACTTGAACATTCAATTTAATTGTTATAAAACATTTTATCATACATATTATGTATTGTTTTTCTGTCTGTGAACATCAAGAGCAGTGTCTAAGGCTGTCAACAGAGCCCCTAACCTTAAACCTTGTGTGATACTTTAAATCAAAACCCACGGCAAACATGACCTCAATGAACAGTTACATCTATTAAAACTGCACAGTCAGAACGTGTTTGACTGTGCTTCTCCAGGACTCCAATAAATTAAAAAGCATTACTCGAGAGAGAAACAGATCGACAACAATGGCATGAAGTCAACAATAAACTGATTGACGAAGTCATGAAAACTTGGAATGATAAAATAAAGCACCTATTACATATGACAGAAAGTTTACCTCTGGGATCTGCAGGTAGGATGAGGTTTAAAAAAGTCACTGAATACGCATTAGAGGAAACATTTTAATATCTCAAGGTATTATATGAAGGAAGTCATTACAAGCATCAGTGCTTTTTAAAAATCTTTTATTGATGGCTTTAAGTATTAGTAAAATGCAAATTTGGCAGGTTGTTGACAAACTAACTGCTGTGAGACCAAGATAAGTGTATATAAATCTATTTATAGTCTCCCCAGCAGTTCTCTTCATTCAGCAGATTGTCTGGCAGTATAACACTGGCCTCAAGGAGAAACAAACACCACAAACCAAAGAAACCTTTAACTATCCCATCGTAAACATCAAGTAAAGTCAAACAGCAGTTCCCCAATTAACTTTCACAAAAGATTTGCTTACTCTGTAGAAGAAATGTGAAGATAGGCTATGGTTCTAATCTGTCTCTTTCTCTCTGCTAGCTAAACTCAACACCGATCTTTATCTGAGCTGATTGAAACTGCACTAACAGATTAAATGTTATATATAGGGAGGATTATCCTCCTCTGCTGGCAGTGATGCTGCATTTTTCAGATATATAAGGTTCCAGTTTCTACCTCCTTTCACTTGCATGCGTCCTTGAGACACTGTGTTAAAACTGAGTAGGACAACTAAGGACAGTAAAATATAATTGGGGACAGCCTGAAAAAGGGTGGACTGAGCCTCACAGCTGGAAGGTTCATAACATGAAGCATGAAACATGAAGTAGTGAAGATGGCCACAAGCCTCACAGCTAAGAGATGCCTGGTTCGCATCCCCGCCTTCCTGGGATCTTTCTGCATGGAGTTTGCATGTTCTCTCTGTGCATAGTGGGTTCTCTCCGGGTACTCCGGCTTCCTCCCACAGTCCAAAAACATGCTGAGGTTAACTGATTATTCTAAATTGGATGGATGGATGGAATTCTGGTCTTACTATTTGAGGTGCACTTCTGTTATGAATTGGCACCATATAAATAACACTGAACTGAATAATTTTCAAAGAACCTTCCATGGTCATTGCACATCTCTGCTGTGAAAATGACAGCTCAGAAATTATGGCACTTCTTAAAGAAGCCTTACAAGGAAAGATTCCTGAGCCAAGTTCTTGATAACTTTTACAGAGGAGCAGTAGGCAGCATCTTAACTGGAAACTGGTTTGGGATGTATGTGGCCAGAGGCAGGAAGGCTCTGCAGCTGCTGATTAAAACCGCTCACAAAGTCATCTGTCCCAGCATGCATTATTGATACTGGTGAGATGAAGAGTCTGTGTGACCCCCAAAGGACACTCAAAGATGGCACCCATTCTGCTGCCATCTGGCAATCAGTACAGATGTACCCACTGCAGCACCACCAGACTTGAGAGCAGTTTCATTCTGCACACTTCATCCTAAAAACAGTTTTATATTTATTACTTGATTATTTATTGTTCTAATAATTTAGCCTTTTTTAGGAGTTGGGACTACATCTGTAGTTTTGTTGCTAAATCCCACACTGTATACTGATAATTAAAATAAATTTTGAAGCTCTTGAGCTGCTCGATGTTTGAATGAGCAACAGCTGAAACAAGCTTTTTACATCAAAGTTGAAGTTAAGGAGACCAAAAAAGCTTTTGTTATAGGTTTACCACTATATTTCCTGGGTTGATAAAATACCGAAGGGAATAACTGTTGCACTTTTCCAAAGCCTAAAGGCAGTTCCTAAAATAATTGATTTATTTATAAAGGAAATGACAGAGTAACACCCAAAGAGATTCAGTTTAATTTAATATTGACGAAGAAAAGCAGGAAATCCTTCATTTTTAAGCAGCTGGGAGAAGCTGCCACCAGCTTGAAAAATGACTTTGAATAGGTTGATTGCAGATCAGTTTACTGTTGATTGAACTGAATAACTGATAACTTTGGCTCTACAATACGCACATATATTTAAGTTTATGCCCCCCCTCAGTAAAAGTTTGAGGTAATTCTGGCTCCTAATACTTTACCTTTATGTTTTATGCTCCTAATGATCAGTGTGGTTTGATTCCACCTGGGCATTTGTATCATACACCTCTTTATCTTCTTTTTCCTCTATCTCTCCTCAGCTGACTTGTAGATAAAGATCCTAAAATGATGAGAAGCCAGGCTGCATAATAAGTACTTTTACTTTTGATATTTAAATTTATGCACATTAGAACGGCATCAAAAGTCCCTGATCCCTCTCTCTATTTAATTGGGGATTTGATAAACAACAAGCAAAACGTCTCTTTTAAAATTTAGTCACACCTCCTTGATTTGAAACAAACAAACAAAAAAAACACACATTACTTCATGGTTGATAAAATCTCTCTTTATACATTTCTCAAATCATTTTTTAAAATCAAGCATTTAAAAGCTGTTGACTGAAGGCCATGATCATAAATATTTTTATTTGTTGTGTTGAAAAAAATAATATATCAAATATATATAAATGTATATATACCATCATATACAGAAGACAATTCAGGCAGAAATAGTAAAAGCGTACTTGTTACACAAAACAATGGAATACATTGCGAGTCAGTTCAGTTGGATACATCTTATTCCCAACCACTGCCCATATTTGTTCACTCTTTTTCTCTCTCTCACGCACACCCACACACATTTCTGTCCATATCCACAAATATATACATAGATTTGTTTTATAAAATGTAGAAAAATTGCATATAAAAACTTCTTCAATCCCCTTGCCACCATAAAAGTATTGTGTTAACACAAAAGTGCTCAGTTTGGCAGAGTTAACGCTGCGTATGTGTCGCCCCATGAGGAATGAGACATGCTGAGAAAATCAAAAGACTTTGTGTCCGCATTTAAACTCTTTTCCTCGGTGCTGGATCAAGAAAAATGGAATCTGTTGTCTTGTTTTGAGAGATATCAAAAGAAACAGAAAAAAGAACAAACTGCAGTATGACTTGGTGTTTTAAATTAGATATTGGAGAGTTAGTAACTTTAGGAAACTTACAGAAAAGATGCAAATGATAGGCATCTATAATGGTTCTCTGTCAAATCCAGCTCTCTTTTGTTACTCTGACAAGTCAACCCCAACTTTTTATTTATATATATATATATATATATATATATATATATATATATATATATATATATATATATATATATATATACATATATATATATATATACATATACATATATATATATATACATATATATATATATATATATACATATATATATATATATATATACATATATATATATATATAAATGCATGGCTATTAAGATCACAAATGCTCAGCTACAGTGTTGTTTTATCAGCTGTGTGATTACAGTGACTGTGGCCTTTTCTGAAGAATGTGCTACTTGTCTCTTTAAAAAAAAACGGATCTTTGTCAACCAGTGTCAAGGACAGGTGAATGGCTGGGCCAGTGAATATGAAGCCCAATCAACTGAATATTTTCAGTAATGTTCATGTTGCTTTAGCAGCTGATGTATATGGAAATGTTTTGATACAGAAACAGAAAAAATCTGAGAAGAAAAAAGGACCTTTTCAAGAGAAACCTTCAGATTTATAATGCAGCAGCACAGTCCAAACCAAATCTATGACTAATGACTATATCTAGGTTAATTACTTTTCTTTTTTTAGTTTGAGTCATGAAAAGAGTGAAAACACTAAAAGACCAGGGAACAGTGAGTCATTCTGCATTGGCACCTTAACGCTAATGAACATCGACGGGTGTTGAAAGGTTTTTTATACTGCGTTTACTGAAAATGATGCCGAAAGCAAAGAGAACTCAAACACTTGAAAGGGGGACTTGGCCTTTTCTTGACACTCATTACAATGTGTGGATTTTTTAGACATAAATTTGTAACTGTGAGCAACAAATTCTACAAGTAGTAGACTCTCTCCAAAACACTGAACACATGTCAACAAAATATGTCTGCTTCCTACTTTCATGTGCAACCATACTATTTCCTCCAAAATAAAAAAAAGCATCTGTCATTGAAGTGTATTGCTCTAAAGTGCCAGTGTCAATCAGGAACAGCAGCTTGTGTCCTTGGCATGAACATAAAACACGTTGGTTCCAGTGTTTAACTTGAAAGTAGAACAATGGCACAAGAAGCCAGGTAATGGTGATATACATTCATTAATACATAATCCTTACAGGTTCAAAAACAAGAAGGGCTTTCGGTGTCAGTATTGCTTGGTAATATGACATTAAACAGAGGCATCGTGAAAAGCTTTAAACAAAATATAGTGTCTTACTCTACATTGGCTTGTCTTAGTGACAGATACCAGGTGAGGTCACTTCATAACTAGACTGAGTTGATAATGTGATATAAAAACAAAATATAAAAAACAAAACAACAAAAAAAACAACCCCAAAACAAACAAGCCTAATGAGCATCAGATGCGCCACTCCAAAATCAAAGAGTTCTGCAGATGTGAGGCTGATGTCACAAACAATAGAGATGACCTTGCTCTCATCTCCAGTATGAGGGTTGATGCAAACCTCCACTACACTCAAATGATGTTATCCATCCTTTTCCCTCCCCTTCATGTTCGAGTGAGTGAGGCGTGTGTGTGCGAGGCTCCACCTGGATAATCAGCTGAGTGAGGACACCTGCTGAAGGGAGTGGCTCACCTCCTCACAATCACCACCTGCCATAAAAGATGAACTTAGATCACCACTCTTTGCCAGACCATTGAACAACCCACAGTTGGTCAACTCAGCTTGGGTTACTCTGCTAGAGTTTTGTTGTGCTCTTACTAACCTACCTCTCTTCTGTCTAATATCAGTGTGATTTCGTGCCTAGACCTCCTTTCCCTTGCTGAAGCCTCCAACAAGCTCACCACCTGTTTGGATCCTGATTCATCTTCAGCCACGGTCCACAGATCTGCACCCTGGCACCCCCAGCTTGAGAATCTTTGCAAATCCCCTGACCACTCTCCCTATGGCCAGCTAAGTAGCCTAGCCTCTGTTGTACGCAGACTTGTGGCCAGTTGTTTGATAGCTTTTTTTAGTTGTGAGTTCTCTGACCACCACTTAGCATTCTAGTTTGCATTGTGTATTGCTTAGCGTGCACCTTTCACACACTTTACCAGTAATTCTTGGTATTTCTCTAGAGGTCGCTGTGGCCTTTGGTCCCTAGTGGAAGCCTTCTTTAGTCTCTTCATCAATTCCTCTTCTGTAATCTTCCCTAGTCACTCTCATTCTCTTCCCCAGTCCCATTCCCTTCCTGTAATTGCGTTCTTTCATTAAAAAATTTCTTTTATCTTGTCTGTTCTCTGTCTGGCTCTCTGATTTCCTGTGACAAATGAGGGGAAAAAAAAAATCATGATTATATACATTGTAAATCTAGCATTCATTGTTAGTTTTTTAACACTTTTGCAGATACTAAATAATAGTCTGGGTTTTCAAAGTCCAAGGGTTAGGAAGGTGAATTTAGCTTCATTATCTAAACGGGAAATACTGTATAATGTTATAAGAACGAAGTCTTTCGGCATGATTTGAGTGTTTTTGCCCTCTGGTTTTGCACCTGAAGGCAGCAAAACTCTGCAGATGACAAATGGAAGCAGCATAAGCAATGATTACACATAAGGAAACCACAAGTTTAAGGTTATGTGATACAGTTCTGTAACAACAAAAAGGATATTACAACCAGTATTTAGCTGTTATTTCACAGGCTGACATTCTATGCTAACTTTCAGCGTCAGTATTCTATGTTTTTTTCTAGTGCTGTGAGAAGTGAAGGAAAGCAGCTTCCCCATTTTAATTACAAGTATATTGTGATGAGTTCAACTGCACTGCCACTAGGTGAGACTGTAATGTGCAATAGCAGTGGTGTTTTTTTTTTTTTTTTTTAACTTAGAAACATTCTCTTATGTGTAAAAGGGAGATTTAATGGTCATATACTGCAAATATCAATACAGGGCCTGATTATTGAATTAATGGGGTGGCTTCATTGCAAAAGAAATCGACTTGAGGCTCAGTGGAGTAAAGCACTTTTAACTGTACCGTGTATTGTCTACATTTGATCAGCTGAGCATTAAAATACAAAGCATGCTGATGTTTGAAAAGATAAGGATCAAGGTAAAAATAAGTCAATAAAACAGAGATTAAAGCTGAAGAGACATAAATTCAATCAGAATTTATAATAGCTGAAGCTTTGAAAGAGCAAAGTGCACAACAAATCCTTCATGATGCCATTGTATTGCACAAACTACAGGTATGCAAGGAGTGAAAATTGGTGAGGCATCTAACCAGAGGTGCAAAATAGAGCTGAAAACCTGCATAGTTAAGAACATAATGTATAAATGCATGCAAAGTAATAATGCGGGTGCTATTTTAAGGCATGGATTGTGCTGCAAGAAGATAAACAAACGCACACTTCCTGGCATAATTATCTGTTGGTATAGACAGCTAATTAATGTTAGCTTGTATTAATGTATAGTGAGAACACAGTAAATGCAAACATGAAAATGAAATACATGCTGCAATTTGTATTGTATTTCCCTTCCATAGATTAGATTTTTCAGACTAAGACTAATAAAACAAAAAATCCTCACATTAATAATGCATACTTTCCATTTTTGTGTCCATTTTGGTGTATTGTCAAGTATTTTTCTTTCTTAGTACTGGCAAAACGCGGTCATTGATAGGCTGCAAATTTATCACCTCTGCTACAAAGAAGACTGATTGCAAAAATGAAAGCAGGGAATGTTGTAGTCTAGTGAAAATCCCTCACAAAGAAAAAAACGGTAGTCTTGCAGAGCAGCCACTTGGGAGGCCCATTCACCAACCAAACTATTATTATCCTGCTAGCTTCAGTGGAGCCGACATGTAACGTGGACACATGCTCCATTTCAAGTCAAAAACACTTTTCTTTGCTAGCTGTGGCCACCATCTCTACATAACAAAACACAGCAGTTGATCAAAAAACCACTGATAACAAAACACAGCAGTGGGTTTACAGCAGTATTACAAGGACAAAAACATGGAATCCAATCATCATGGTTAACCAATATTGCAATAAAAGGTCTAAAAAATTCTCTTAGGGTCGATATTCTATTCATATTATTCTTCACAGTTGACAAATGCACTTTTAAATTTTCTGAATGTCAGTCTCAGCTACTAATAATTAAATAAGCAATAACTGTAGTCTGGAATCAAATGGACACAAATTAATGCTTTATAAAAACAGCCTTGTGTTCAAAGATGTTAACCAGAAACTGCAGCGTCGAAGAGCCACTGTTAACCAAGTGGACACAATATATTTGTATAAATTAACACAATCAATGTGTCTTAATTGTAAGCAACAACCATGAGTTCAAAACAGTGATGAATTCCAAAACTCACATTACATTAATAACACACAAATGCATAAAGTATGTTTGTATGCATGTGTATGTATTTGGGTACCTCCAGTGCTAAACAGACATAAACTCATTGGTGTAAACTGCATATTTCGTTGCTCAGGCACTTGTTTTCAGGCCATAAAAAACAGAGATAATTCACATATTTGATGGACAGGTCACACTACTTCACTCTGCTCTACGCTCCAGGATTAAAGGACCCTTCATTTGTCTTGACTCCATGGAACAAACCACTCGAGTCAGTTAATTTTCTGGGAACAAAAAGGCGCATCATTGTGACTGGAGCACTATTGCTTCGATTTCAGAGATTAGATGTCACTGACTTCATATTAGGTAAAAGGCTTTGTGTGTGGATGTCTAATGCTGAATATTTCTGTGTCAGAAGCTGGACTCAGGGACTGTCCTTTTGCGTCCCAGTGAGGTTGTGCTGTAGCGAGTCCTCTGCAGTGTGCCATAAGATGGTTTATCCGTCGTCAGGCTGCGTGATGGAGCCGTGGTTGTAGACATCCCATTACGATGTAAAGACGCCGTCCTGCGCATGCTCTGCTCCGCTTTAGTGGGGATGTTAGAGGAGCTTTGGGAGCGTTTAATGTCAGTCATGGTGCGACTCACCTTCCCGTTTGCCAGTTCATCAGCTAGATGGCCGGAGCCGTTAGACTTGCCATCTTCCACTCCAGTTCTGCCTCCTACTGCTCCGTTAGACAGCGACAGTCTGGATAAGGACCTTCTGCTTCCTTCCTCAGCTCCTTCTCTCCCTGATTCACCCTCCTTTGACTTCCTGGACTCTTTATCCTTCTTCAGGAAGTTACCTTTGAAGAAAGACAGCAATCCCTCATGGCTCTTGGGAACTTCTCCTTTCTTGGTCTTAGGGTTTTTTTCATATGTACCATGGTGTGGCTTATCAGCTCTGTCCCCCTTTTGTCTTCTTAAAGTCCCATCATGAAGGCTGGGTGTACTGTAGCTTGGCTGAACTCCAGCACGGGAACTCTGTCTTGTCTCAGTGTCCTGTGAAGATTTGGAGGAGCTCTGCTTCCTGGCTTCCTTCCTCCTGTTAAGGGTGTTACTACTAGAGCTACTGGGGATATTCCCTGTGTTCTCCTCTCTTGTCTGGCTCCCCTTGTTGCGTCTCAGGCTAGTTGTCTTCTCCGAAGGCCGCCTCTGGCCCTCAGGGACCTGTGGAAATGGCAGCTCCTCATCTGCCTTACCCACACAACTTATACTTCCCACGCTGGAGGATCGAACATCGGCTGCAGCGCGGCCCTTGGCAGCTTCCTTTGATCCACGTGGTTCACTCATCAATGTCACTATTGAATCCTTTGTGCATCGGGGTCGCCGGCCGGATTCCAAGTATTGTACCAGCTCAGCAGGGGCAGGATCCGGGACGGGGGGAGGCACTGGTTCAGGTTTTCGTCTGTCCTTGGAACCAAAAGACCAGCGCAGGGGAAGCACTTTGCTCAGGGTGTCCTTAGTCTTGCTGGGCACTCTCATGCTCACACTGCGCCCCTGAAGACCCCTGATGAATGGCCTGCTCTCAAAGCCCCCTGACGATTACATTCAAGGGAAAAATTTTAGTTTGTATATTTAAATGCAAGATCTAGGTAAAGAAACATATTGTACCTACAGTTGGTGCCTTACCTCTTTCCTCTTTAAAGCCATTGTCAAGGAAGACTGGAGATTCTGGAGAGTCTGGTATGGAAGACGGGCAGGTGGTGGAAGAACGAGACACCAGACTGCCTCTTTTACTGTCCCCCGTCAGCCTGATAAGCCAATGGTCTGACATTGATGAACTTGTAGAACCTGTGAGACAAAAAGAGAAAAAGGATCAGAGTAAGAAAGTGAACCATAGAAGAGTTTTCCACTAATTTAGCATTGGCCAGTTGTTCCAGTTTTTGGTAACTTTTGTAAAACAAAAATGAATGTTCAATGAAGTAGTGCCAGATATACTGTATCTTTCTTTTAGTACATGCATTCATCTTCTCTGTCAAAATAAGGTGCCCACATTATCTCCAATACAACTCAAACACTGACAGTTTGGTCTGAGATGTGAGTGTTCTCTGCTGCTTTAACAGCCATGAGCCACTGATGTCAGACAAAGAACAGACTACAAAAGTCTGGCAGGCTCACTGTACTGCTGCCCTATGATTTGTGTCAGTGGTGGGAAGGTGGACTTACCCTAGACTTTTCCAGACTCAAACTCAAAAGTGGCAGAGAAATCCACTAAATCTGCCAATCATGCCAAGATTCAACGTTCAATTTAACTCACTGACGTAAAAAGGAAATGGAACTCCTGAAATTTCACATATTCAACCCTTTTTTGAGAAGGTATTCCACATAAATGACAAGCATGATGAAGAGAAATATGAACAAAAGATGCATTAATACAGCAAAATTTGCATTTTCAACCTTCAAGTGTTTTGGTAAATATGATATTTATGATTGAAATATAATTTTTTTTAAAAATGGAAAGCAAAATATAAGGTTCACCAGGTACCATCCTCATACAAGCAAGGAAAAATGCAAATTATTCAGACAACTTAAAAGGACTACAGTTCAAAGCATTTACTAGAAGCATTCCAGTTATTTAGATGTATTTTTTTCATTTTTTTTTTTAAACCAAATTAAAGCAGAAGTAAAAGCACCTGAAGCCTCATCCTCCTTCACAGTAACATGCGTGTAGACCCCTCTGGTTGTAGTATATATGGAAGTATGACAGACACAGGTTTTTCACTTGGTCACCTACAGAGTCACTTTCAGTCTATATTATTATATACATTATATTTTAGGATATATTAGGGTGGTTTGGTTGAAACAATAGGTGGGCAGCCCAGGAAGTAAGTAGTCCAGAGTTTAAAGATGTAGACCAGTAGCCTAATTCTCACTGACTTGAATCCCTGGTTAGATGGCACAATAATCTGGTGAAGTGACATCTTACAACTAGAGGGCTGTCAGCGTCAAAATCAGATGCAAGCTCCTGTCATTTTGCCTTCAGGCCTCCTCAACTTCTGCCTTTGTGTCTGTGTGTGGGGAGTTTGGATGAGTTCAGTGCAAAAGATAAACTTCACATGGGGATTATTAGAAGCTTATTGTATTTTACTCTAATTCATTCAAACAATTTGCAGCAGGGAAATTGGGAGGCAGTGAAGCAGAATTTTGTAGTTTGCTACTGCCTCGTGATTTGTTAATTCGCAGCTGGATTCATCCAAAAGTGCATTTATTTTGATTGGATGAGCTGAAATTCTCAAATAACATTAAAACCTAATTGAATGATATTCTATATAGCCAACTTTTAATAATGATGTTGCCCTATGGTTTGCGCCAGTGGAGGACAGACAGTTTTACTCTAAAATACGTTTAAAAATATTTCTTTTAATTGGATGAGCTTAATTCTCAAGTGCTATTAAAACCTAATCCAATGAGACTTCTATTTAGCCAACTTCTATTAGCAAATATTTACAAAACTAGACTGACTAGAATGAGACTCAAAAATGGCAAAGAAATTCACTAAATTACTAATCATGCCTACATTCACACTTCAGTCTAATTATACTGCATATACACTTGTGTTAAAATGGAATTTCCCCTTTTAACCCCCTTTTTTGTGATGGTATGTTACAATACTGAAAAGCATCACAAATATAAACAAAACATATGTATTAATACAATAGTTGATTTAGTAGTTGATTAGATTTACCAACCCCCTGCACAACAGCTTAGAAATAACTGACACATTAATGGCTGACATGCCATCAAAAGTATCATTTTAGGTTCACCAGGCACCATCCTGACACTAGTGTGATTAGAGTTGAAAGTAAAAGCTGATCAAGTATAAATCGTTACCTATGCTCGTCTATCTTAACTGATGCAGTCTGTAAGAAATATTAGCATATACTTAGATGACATGGACAGCAATTACAATTTTGAGGTGTGATGTCCCTCTGTCTTTCTATCCAAGGATGACACATACAAAGGAGGATGAAATGTGGAATTAGATTGTAGGGTTGTCTATAATAAGACAACAAAAACCCTTCATTGCTTATTGATGGCCACTGCAGCTGATGTGGGACTGATGTCATAGAAACAACATTACGTACATGTGATTGTGTCACTACAATAACATATGGGGCAAAAATAGCATTCACATGTTTCTTTTAGGTAATGTGTATTAACTGTACACCAATTTCTACACTGTATATGTATGAAAAAATAAATTAAAAAATGTTCACAGGTTTACAATGTTTTGATTAAAAAGAAATCTTTTTAAAATGTCTTCTTTACCTTCGCTCTTCAATAAAAGGACGGGGGTATTCAGTTTTTCTCCAGTTAGCTCTTTTTTTGGATTTTTTAGACCATTAACCTTAACTTCTAGTGGACCAGCCTTTCACAAGCCAATTATACACTTTAGTTTGAGCATTTTAAGCCAATGTCACAGCTGCTTCATATTAGTTCTGTTCTTTCACTCATGAAAACTTATGAATTTATCTCATGATTAAAGTAATGAAAAGTGCAGCAATGGAAAAACATCACATTGAATGCATGCCTACTGAAACCACTATTTCTATAGCATGTGCCAAACAATTTTTGTGTGCAACAGTTTTTCCTTTAATAAGATGATTATTACATTATTTGCACACGTAGAGATTCTAGCAATGAACAATGACGTTTCAGAAAATATTTTAATACAATCTACTTCCCTGGGACGCCTACTGATTATTTAAGGATTAAGAAATCATTTTAAAATATGCTCACACTGAGCCAAGCAAACAAAGTAAGTCATGATTGAACAGATTGTCATCCTTAAAAGGCTTTACTGTGCATAGATGGACATTATTCAATAGCCCTCTCTGTCCAATAATTTAAATGACAAGATGCATAAGATCTTAGGTGTTATTTTCATTTAGTGTTAGTGAGCATTTCAGAATAACAGGTGAAGCAGTCATTTCAGGGGAATCCAGCAATCAATGGGCCATATTATTTAAAGCCCCTGAAAACACGGTCTGAAATTGTTTGGTGAGAACAGCAAAATGTACATGACTAAACAAGTAAGAAAGTTATAGTTATTATTCATGTCAAGCTTAACACTGAAAAAGTCATAGCTGATAAAGAAATATGTTTTGGGGTTCTTTAAGGTCCTGCCACTTGAATAGTTTAGAATAAATGAGTGTCAAAATCATCAAGAGACTTCCATTCAAACAGTGTACATTTCTCACATGAAAAACTCAGTCAGTACATTTCTCTATAAGTCAGTATGATGCCATTAGATAAATTCACTTATTCTGGTTAATGTGTTGGTGGTGGTCTGGAAGATTATTCCGTAATTAAGTTGATATTAGGCTTTTTTTTCCATTAACACAATGAAATGTTCATTCTGAATTTTTTTCTCTGTCAAAAAGGTTCAATTATAGGTCCAGTTCTCTTCACACATTAAATCAATAATATCTCATCCACCATCACAAATGATTCTTCCCATCTTGACGCAGGTGACACAGTTCTGTATTGATTTTCCGATACTGCACAATCAACCATTCAATCTCTGCAACAAGCTTTGAAGTAACTGCAAAATGTAGTGTTTCAATTAAAACTTGTCATCAATGCTAAAAAGACTAAATATATGCTGATCTCAACAGCCACAGAATCCCCTGAAGGCAGTTTAAACATCACCACTCTGACGGGGCATAACAGTGAGACAGTCTCTGAATACAAATATCTTGGAATCTATCTGGACCATAAACTCACATTTAAATTTCATAATGAAATGTCAGCCTGCAAGCTATGGCAAAAAATTGGACAATCTTTAAAAAACAGAGCCATTTTTCCTATATTTTGTAGACAGCAAATAATCAAAGCAGTCTTCTTGTCTGTCCTAGATTATGGAGATATCATCTGCAGAAACGCCTCTACCTCCACTCTGAAAGCTTTAGATTCAGTTTGTCACTCAATGAACCTGAGATTCATTACCTGTGACAACTATTCCGCTCATCAGTGTTGTATAAAAAAAAGTTGGCTGGCCACCTCTAACTGTAAGGTGAGACAGGCATTGGTTTCTGTTTATCTGTAAAACACCGATTGGCAAAATGTCATAATACATAACTTCCTTGTGAAATGCATCCCAATCTAACTATTCAACTTGGCCAAGCAGTTGGTGAACACTTGAAGTCCCACGTACCAGATGACAAAAATGCTTGAAGCTTTTCAGCCACATATAGTTGGAACATCTTGCAGAAAACATTAAAGTTTGGTGCAGCCATATCATGTTGTCCATTATCTGGACTAACAGACCATCCAAATATTCCAATATCCTATTTTTATTCTGCAAATAAATAATTATTTCTTGAGTTTTAATACGCTTTACATGCAATTTTAGCACTAAGCAGAAGGTGTAAAATGCATCATGCCCATTAACCAAAATATTGATAATGTTCTACACCAGGGGTCAGCAACCTGCGGCTCTTTCATCCCTCTGCTGCCGCTCTCTCTGGCTTTGGAAAATAAATAATGAATATTTAATTAAAATGTGTTTTCTCGCTAGTTTTTAGAATGTAATTCTAATTTGAAGATTATGGCGCTCTTGTAAAGTCTGAATAAAACGTGTGGAAGATTTTTGTTGCTCTTAACCACCAATGTGCTACACCCGCTGGCGAGCGATTTCTTGAACTTTTCGACCCCAGATAAGAAAACTGTGGAGAATTCTAAGAAAAGTGTCTGAAGAAAAACAGAATGTTTAATGCTACGTGGGCAGATTCATTTACTTTCACTGCTGATGAGACTGGTTTACCAGTATGCTTAGTATGTAATGAGAAATTTGCAAACAACAAAAAGTCAGATGTCGCAAGACATTTCCAGAATAAACACGCAGCCTTTGCTCAAAAATATCCAGATGGAGATGAGAAAAAAAAGCCGTTTCGGAACTGATGCGTAAGGTTGATCTGAGCAAAAATCATTTCAAGAAGTGGATGAAGTCTGCAAATTCAACTACATATGCTAGTTTTGTGGCCACTCAGGAAATAGTCAGGCACGGGAAGCCGTTCAAAGACGGAGAATATATAAAAGAATCTTTTATTAAGATTTCTGAACATCTATTAACGGACTTTAAAAACATTGTGCAGAAAAGCAGGGATATGCCACTCTCTGCAAAGACTGTCAAAGACAGACCATAAACATGGCAGAAGACATCACCAGACAACAAATTAAAGACATGAATTCAGCTGTGGCGTATTCAATTGCCTGTGATCAAGCTAAAGACAAAGGTGATATTGAACAAATAGCGCTGTTTTGCTGGTATGTAAACTCTGTTGGACCACAGGAAGAAATGATTGAGTTGATACCACTAGAAAGCCAAACACAGGGAGAGGACATCTGTGAGGCTGCCTTGAATTGTTTAAGAGCCAAAGGAATAAACATCACCCACCTGGTGTCAGTGGCTACTGATAGGGCACCAAGTATGACAGGAGCGCAGAAGGACTTTGTGGATTTACTGCAGAAGTCGCTGGACAGAAAGCTGCTGACTTTTCACAGCAACCTGCACCAAGAGGTACTGTGTGCTCAAACATTTCCTCCAGAATGCACAGAAGTAATGAATGTTGTCATTCAGATTGTCAAAAAAATAATGGCAAAAGGTTTAAATCACCGTCAGTGGAAAGCACGTATTCTGATCTCCTGCTGCACAACAAAGTCCAGTAGCTGTCCAGAGGGGAGGTGCTGAAATGCTTTGCTGCGTATCTGGAAGAAAAGAAAACTTTCCTGGGCAGCAAAGGACTCCCCTTTCCTGAACTGGAACAGCCAGAGTGGCTGGAAAAACTACACTTCATGGTAGACATGACAGCGCACCTGAACACGCTGAACACAGCTCTTCAGGGGAAAGGACGCACAGCCCTGCACATGATGGAGAAGGTTCTGGCTTTTGAGCGCAAGCTGACAGTGCTTGCCAGAGATTTACAGAGAGGTACACTGTCTCACTTTCCCAATTTGAGGGGCTTCAAACAAGTTCACAACATGATAAATTCGGAGTATTTACACTCTGCAATCATTGCAATGCAAATACAAGAAGGACTCGATTAGACATTGAGCATTTTACTTGAAAGTAAACTTCCACCCAACGTCTTTTTTTCGAAGTTCACAATGTTTTTGTTGCATGCAGAAATGTAATTTCTTTTTCTCTGCAGGAGTTCAGTGATTTCATACATGCAACACATTATAGTTTGTTTATACATAGCATAAAGGCAAAAAACTCCAAAACAAAACAAAAGAACGTTATATGCAGTTTTATTTCATTTTAAATGTCAAAAGGGTTGTGTGGCTCCCAGTGTGTTCTTTTCTGTGGGAAACTGGTCCAAATGGCTCTTTGAGTGGTAAAGGTTGCTGTTCTACACTGTTGGGTATATGCTCCAATCAAGTTTCAAGTGAGACTCTTCATGCTCCCCTGTGCTTTCCACATTGGGAAGGTCCTGACTCCAACCACTAAAGATGGCATCAACTATTTAACCAAGTCATTCACCGCAATCTGATGAAACTGTGTGAGTGACATCATTGCTTGCTATGTCCATCTTTATATACAGTTTTTGCCACTAACAGGTAACTAAACAATGTGTTAAAAATGTCTGACGTTGCTTTAAAATGATGCCAGACATCAAGGGAATAATGGCAACAATTGCAGGAATATAATAAGGCATCTGACAAACACCTCTAATTTTGAAAGTGTCCCTGTTCTGTATGTAAACAGGAGGAGCTGAAGGTCAAGGAGGAAACACAAGAAAGCACAAATAACTCAAGTTGAATTTCTTACTTGATTTTGGTTTGTTTCAGCAGGTACGTTCCATGTTAGTGGCGTTTAAGTCTGTTGTTCACATGCACTACATGCTGGAAACACATAAAAAATGAGTTTGACTGACTTAAACAACACATCGCGGATCGGTGCGCTTCTAGTAGTCCTTTTCATATTTTACACCTAGAAGCTTTACAGCTGCAGAAGAATTGGCTCTGCTTTTACCACTGAATGCAGAATGAGAGGTCACATGGAGAGTTCATAAAGAAGCAGGAGGTTTCACTGTTGTTGAAAGAGCAGCTCTAATACTTGTGACCTAATGCCTTTTAAATGGTGGCTGACATTTACCATCATGTACTGACACATTATTGTAAAAAAATATTCCATCCTTACTAACCTTTCACTGCTCTGCTGTGTCCTTCTCTTGCTCTCCGCCTTTTTATCTGGTGATCAATCTCTACTGCTGCAGAACAGCTTTAATTTGATGAGCCATTTCTTGTTCCCTGAAAAAGGCGTTTTTGTATAATTCTGAAATATACATTATTTTTCAGTTTTGGGTAACCTTACCTTTTTTAACATCTGGCAGTTCACCACTTACCTTTGTATCCTTTCAAGCTATTCATTGGACTTGAACTACTTGAATTTCAGTGAAAACTGGAAAAATTGGGGCGTTCTAAAACTTCTGACCAGCAGTGTATATTTCTGGGTTTTGATGCTTACAAAGCCAAACCTTTCAATATTTTGTTTGAAGGGTGGAGCCTGCACACTTCATCATCTAAATATTGAGGAACAAGAATAATTAGTGGCACATTTAAGAATGTAAATATTCCAAAGAAAAAAAGGCTGTATTTTAATTGTAGACCTTGTTGCTGTTATGTTTCATAGTCTATATCAGTGACCTTGTTGCACTGTCAACATTCCTTCAGGGCATTAAAGGCCTCAGTATCATAGCAACTAGAAAATGAGAAAAACTCAGTGAGGCAGGAATAGATCAAAAGGCTCTACCTGTTTAAAATGAGTCTATAGTGATATGAATTGATGTCCACTCCGATATTTCAATAGATTTTTTTTTCTCTATAAATGATAAATTTAAGACAAAAATCACGGCCCAAGAGCATAAGTGGGCAAAAAGACAAAGCTTATTATGTCTCCTCGATTACATGCAACACTTTGCCTTGTTTGAACTAAAACAAGGTGCACAGTCCAGATAAAACAAGAGAATTTGTGCACTGAGGCATAAGACCATAAGGGAGAATGCTAATTTTCCAGTTGCTTACTTGGTATCTTGAAACCAGTAACTACAGGTCTGTGGATATGTGCACTGCTTCTGAGATGTAACAACCAGTCAACAACCGATTATTCAACCATGTTCCATCATGATATTTGGTGATCTTTGCCTGTGAGAAATCAATAATGTACCTCAACAACAATACCAGGCACGTGCAGGGGGGGGGTGGGGGGAGGGGGCTGAAGCACCTGCCCCTTGATGCCCAAAGTGCCCTTTTGTCAAAGTCGTTTTGTAAATTTAATTTAATTTAATTTAATTTAATTTAATTGTTTTTCTATTTGTAAGTGTGTTTGTGTGTGTGTGTGTGTGTGTAAAAGTCTTTGAGGCCCAACATAACAAATAAAACAAAAATAATAATTCAGATCTATCCTCGGTCGGTCACATGATCTATGTAGACGTCCCTCACTGCCCTGAGGTGTCCAGACGTCCTGTAGCTCAGCGATAGCGCCGCTAGTCTAGAAACCGGAGACCCAAGGGAGGACATCAACAACTAGTGGTGAGGAGGTTTTGCAGTGGTATGCGTTTGTGCACTTTCATAACCTTGCTATCTTGTGCAAAGTAGATAGTCAAACTGATAGTCAAACAATAAAAGCACAAATACATTTAAATACATGATTTCTTTTTTTTTTTTTAAACTTTATTATTAGCACTACGAATAATAAAGGGCAGATTATGAATCAGCACCATGGACCAAATCCGTGGCTATAGAGTACATGTCTTGAAAAGGTATGAAATTGAAAAGCAAGGACTCCAGGAAGAGTAGCCAGAGTTAAACAGTCCAGTGTCTAAATTCAATTTGATCTAAATTCAACTTCAAAATAATAATTTGTCACAAATACATTACAGCACTGTGAAATGTTGCTTTTCCCTAATCCCAATCGGGGTCAGAGTGCAGGGTCAGCCATAGTACAGCGCCTCTGGAGCAGGAAAGGTTAAGGGCGTTGCTCAAGGGCCCGACAGTGGCCACATCGGGGTTTGAATCACTGACCTTCTGATCAGTAGTCCTGAGACTTAACCGTTGTGCTGTGCTGCTTCAGATAGCTTAGCCTCCACAGTCACCTGACTAAAACTCAATCCAGATGGTTTAGGATGAGATGGACCGCAGAGGGCCAACAAGTGCTCAGCATCTCCGGGAACTCCTTCAAGACTGTTGGAAAACCATTTCAGGTGACTACCTCATGAAACTCATCCAAAGAATGTCAAGTGTGTGCAAAGCAATAATCAAAGCAAATTGTGGCTATTTTGAAGAATCTAAAATATAAAACATGTTTTAACTTATTTCACACTCTTTTGTTTACTACATAATTCCATATATGTCCATTCCTAGCTTTGATGTCTTCAGTGAGAATCTATAATGTAAATTGTCATGAAAATAAAGAAAAATCATTAAATGAGAAGATGTGTCCAAATTTTTGACTGGTAGTGTACATTCACCGTGCACACTCAGCAAGACCATCATAAATATGTTTGTATTGTAATGTCCACTGTTGTGGTTTACATGAGTACACAAAAATGGTGCATGTTTAAAACAAACTTTGTCAGACTTGCAGGGAACATACCAGAACTGCATGCTTGTTGCTGACAGAGCAAACAGCAGCAGATGGGGCATAAGTTTGCAGTTCATTTGATGCAAACCACTGTTGCCTCAGTTACTCCTTAATGGTTATCCATCCATCCATTATCTATACAGCGCTTAATCCTCACTAGGGTCGCAGGGGGGGGGGCTGGAGTCTATCCCAGCTGACTCAGGCGAAGGCAGGGGACACCCTAGACAGGTCACCAGTCTGTCGCAGGGCTACATATATAGACAAACACTCTCACATTCACATCTACGGGCAATTTAGAATAATCAATTCACCTCAGCATATTTTTGGACTGTGGGAGGAAGCCGGAGTACCCGGAGAAAACCCACGCATGCACAGGAAGAACATGCAAACTCCATGCAGAAAGATCCCGGGAAAGCCGGGACGCGAATCCTTAATGGTTATGTTACCCATTATCATTCAGCATTTACATTTTTTTTTCTTTTAGGACATTTCACTAAAAGCACTCTATAAGCTGTTTTACCCATTAAAATATTGATGCTGTCTAGTCTGCTCGTCATTTGATAGCATACCTCTGATGGAGCTACTGGCTGACCATGGAGGAATGGTGTTGCGTCTCTGGTAGAAAAGGATGTAAGCTCCTCTGGTACATACTTCCTCCTCTGGTACCAGGTCTACGCTGCTGTCATCGTAGCTGTACCACTGACCATCCACCGAATTCCTGCAGTAGGCTGGATGAAAGCATATACACAAGGGACACCTCAAAATGTGCAACTCTAATGATAAATATAAAAAATAAATAAGCTAAATTATCTTTTCACTATTCTGTTTTAATATTGTCATTATCAGCAAACTGCACGAGCATAATTCCACAAATGTAATACCGAAGAGCTACATATTTGCATTATTGTCTACTTCAACAAGTATAGCTGACACAGTTTATTTTTCTCATCTTGGTAAAGTAGCAAAGACAAATACACTACAGCAAACTCACTTAAACATGGAAGTGCTCCCCGCTGCTAGTCCTCATGCTTATTATTATTATTACTACTATTATTATTATTATTATTACTGCAGTAAAGGAATGTATAACTTAATAACAGAAGTATGACTCTTTCTCTTTATTTCAGATTACAACAAGCTCTGAAACCCGACAAGATTACCTACAAAATATCAAGCAGTGGATTTTCAATTCTAGTCTAGTCAGTTGTGTGACAGCTGGAGAGCTCAGTGACCCCTGACACTCCTAACTGTGGTAGGGGAGACTGGTGGTTCAAATCCCCGCCATGGTGCAGTTGTCCAGTGGGTCCCTTAGGCAAGGTCCTTAGTGCTGCCCCGCCTACCTACCTTGTGCTCTGTCTACTGTCAGATTCACGTAGCTTTGGATAAAAGCGTCTGTTGAAACTGTAATCACTGCTGATGTTTTAATCGCAGTACCTGCATAGCATCACTGCTCCCAAGACTCCCACTTCCACCTCCTCCACATCATTAAAGACCCAGAGAAAGGATGCACCTGAGCAAAGAAGCTGTCATGGTGACAGTTGCTGCTTCCTCCTCATCTCCTGCTGTTTCAGTTTTGTTTGATATTAACCTCAGTATTGTGTTTCTTCACCAACTATCCCCTGCAGCTATAGACATGGATTTATCTTGCATGTGAGTTTCTCATTCTGCACTTACCTGGATGTCATTTATATGCTGGAAGGTATCTGTCAAAAGCTAAAGAATTGTCTTTTTTTTTTTTTTTTTTTTTTTACATATGTAGAGAGTTGAAAAGAAAAATAGAAATGATTCCACCTTAGAATTTGGCAGGGTGTGTTCTGTTGAAGTATCCTCTTTTATTCTATTCAGTGAAACAGAAATTATATTAACATAAAAACCCAATTTGGTAATTTTTAAACAATAGATATATTGATATTACGTATAAAAAATAAAATATATTTAATATTTTATAGATGTTTCTTTTTGACTTTTCTTACATGGAAACATGTTAGCTGATCGTGGTTTGAGAACTGTCCGTCTGTGGTCTGACAATCTTCCATACACTGGCAGTTCTATTGGCTGCATGGGTGCTAGAAATACACCACACAAATATAAACTTGCTTGGTTACATGCTATTACAGTCTGTGTGACTGCTGGGATGAACCACGGTCTACTGAGCTGCAGTCAGTTGAGACCTGGACTGTGGCTGACGAGTTGTATCCAAATCTTTTACTTCAGCTTGAAAGACTTTGTATTTATTAGGCTGTGTACTCAAGGGAGTATGTCAGATGGTAAGAGGAAACATCACTTCTAAAAAAAAAAACAACAAACCAATATTCCAGTTTGTTGTCCATGGCTCATCCGTAACTTGTTAATTCCCACTGGAAGCTAAATGTTGTCTGCCTTACATCTGACATTTTGTGACAATCAAACAGTGATGAGATGGCATTTTGTCCTCTGTTGGAAACTGCATAGTGACTGTTTCTTGAAAAGGTGCGGGTTATGCCAGGTAAATCTGAGGACATGCACTGTTCTCTGTGTTAAGATGCTGTCCACAAAAGCTCATACATGTGTAAATAATTATAAGCCTGAAATCCTAGCACTGTCTGGATGCACTGGAGAAAAGTTTATATGACCATGAAAAACTAATAATGCAAGACAGCTCTACGTGTCAGTGTGTCAGGCTGATGTGTTGCACATCATTAACGGCATCAGCAAAGGGACATAGAGACTGGACCTAAAGTTTTTCACAACAAATCAAACAAAAGCAACTGAAATTCTGTTTGAACATTTTCAAAGATACGTCTCCAAGGTGCAGTGTGTAGTCTAGTGATATTTAGCAGTGAGGACCAGACTGCAAACAACTTACCATTCCTGATCTCATTCTCCAGGAAAGAGAAACTCCAGCGACTGCTAATAATGTGAAAAATGCAAACACTGCGAGCTAGAGAGAGTGTTTAGTTTGTGCATTTTGGGCTACTTCTGAAGTCTGACAGTGCAACATGGCAGACTTATTCTTATTTTCATCCCAGAAAACAAACATAATTATAAATATTAAAGTCTCCAAAATCCTACACATTGAACTTTTAAAACGACCATCGGATCAATAGTTTGAAATATAGTCAATGTTAAAAGTAGTTAAGATACATTAGGAGGTATGAAATGAAAAAAAAGGAAACACGCTCATTTTATATAGGTGAAACCAACAAATGTTAGTATATTTTGCTGATATAATACTGTATTATATCACCCAGTTCCGTACCAGTATAATGTCCTCCATGCATTCCTCCGTGATGGTTGCACACAGCGTAGAGGTCATACAGGTAGTCGTGGGGGAGGATCACGTCAGCAGATTGGTGGTGTTGGCCTGAGGGTTGCTTCCATGAGGGTTGAGATGACCCCATGTTCACATTCCTCATACTCTGACTTCTCTTCACTACATGGGGGGCCATGTCCAGACCAGTCAGGGGGAAACGCACCAGGGTTGACAGCTTGTTCCTTCGCTCTCCCACCTGTTTCAACATTTCTTATTCATATATGCAGTTCACACACTGTTGCTTGAGGACGTTTTCAGAAACATTCATTTCTGCACACATTACAGCGATTTCAGACATTCTAAATTTCATTTTAAACTGACAAAATTGGCATCCCATCCATAAATCTACACTTAACATACTATAAAATCAAACTGAAAAACATGTTTTGGGAATTTTTTTTGCAGATGTACTATAAAATCAAAAACTGTACAGCAGTCAGGCACCTTTTGTAGTAGCACAAATAGTTGCCCGTTACATCCTATTTGATTTCAATAACCGTAAGATGTTTATGTATGAGGTATCACAATTCACACTGCATGTTCAGGACAAAAATCAATCCAATGAACTCCGTGTAAACCTCCACAATAAAACTGTAGCAAGGTTTAGATAAGGGCATGGATGTAAAATAATCGTTTCAGCTTTCAGTGTTCTCAGGGACACAGTGACTTCAATAACTCTGAAACGGAAAAAATCATCAGACCCTCTTACAAAGCATAAGGAATAGTCTGCAGAGATGGGAAAACAGAATCAGGCCTTTATGATAGAGTGGCTAAAAGGTTGCCGCAAAAGAAAAGAGCATAATACAGCCCGACTGAAGCTGTCAAACTGCAATAAAAAAGAAAAAGTTTCTCAGGGCTGACAAGTCTAGTGTTTGCCCTTTGCCACAACTCTATGCACTTTATCTAAAGAACACCAGACACCACTCATCAACTGCTTTTAACCCCCCTATAATAAATAACCGTGATGGCAGAAACATATTAAGGAATTGCTTCTTAGCAGCAGAAACAGGGAGACTGGTCAGAACTAAGAAAAGTTTCAGTGCAGTCAACGACAGAGAGGCCCTTAGAAAAAACCCTTCAGAGCTCACTGAGCACGACAGTTCGGGCTTCAGGAACTAACTGTCTTTCAGTGAATCAGTCAAAGCCCAGCGAGGCCTGTTTCCAAAAAGCCTTCAACAAAATACTGAAATTGGGTTCTGAATAGTTTTGTAAGTAAAACACTTCAGCTTTTGAGTTCTAATGAAATTGAAAAGATTTCTAAAACCTTATTTTGTCCATATCATCATCATTGGGTGTATATTTAGGGGAAAAAAATAACAAAAAAATTTAAATTAGAGGTAAGTTTGAATACTTTCTGAAGTGATAATACAGAATGTGCAGGCAAAAAAGCCATCACGCCTTATTTTATGTGTAAATCTATAAGGAGCAAATCTTAGAGGAAAAAAAGATTTAACACTAAACAGCCATCAAATTAATGGCCAATAATAGCTGCAAATACATAAATAAATGAAGACAAATCACACAAGGTAGAAAACTAGCTGCACAGGTGACTATGAGTTGAAATTCATTCATTCATGTTCAGTCTTGCTGATGTCACAGCAAGATTTCAGCTTTTACCACAAAAACATTCAATAAGCTTGTGAGTCGGTGTTGCTCTTCTGGGTGTGATTAGAACTGATCAGACTGGAGAAATTTTAAGCCTCTATGAGATGTGCAGCAGCATTTTTTTTCTTTTGTACAAAGTGATTCTGTATGGATTTTAAATTCAAATGATTTTTCACAACTGAAGGTCCAGTGCTGCTCCTGGGGTTGGCACCATATCATGATGGAAATGCAAACATGCCTCCTCGACAATAGACATAGTTTATGTGCAGATTACTGGCTTTGGTCTCTTCTGCAAGTGTGGTCTATGGCACAGAGTTAGCCTGAGTGACTGCCTGAATTCTAATGCAGAGACAGAGAAGAGTTACATTAGTGAGAGGGGAGAAACCACTGCCTGAAACAGGATTGTGAAGGAAAACGTCGGGTGTGATTGGGAGTTGATGGCGGGGATTTAACCCATGGGGCCTCTGTGAGCCAAGGACTCAGCATGATGCCACCTGCTTCTAAGACCTGGATAAGTCAGAGGCAAAGGGGTGCTAATTATTCAGTAGATGAACGTAGCAGTTCAGGTAGACTCAAACCTTGCTGCAAGAAATATTTTTTTTTCTTTTTTGAATGTGTAATGCCATCAGTCACTGTGTACCAGTGGGGATGGGAGGTGGCTAGATCAAGTTGAGATTTTTGCTCACCAGCTAAGAAATACACTCTGGACTTGGCCAAGGTGAGCTGTGTCCTTAGGCAGAGACATGCCCAGATACTTTAATAGCATTAAAAGGTTAAAAGGTGGGACTAATGTTCCCACAGACTCATCAGATATACTTTTTGTAACTCACAAGTGCTTGACTCCAGGTTTTCATGACTTTGTCAATCAATTTCTTCCCTTTATCAACTTCAACTTTATATCATGTACCTCGGGGATCCTATTCAAAAGCACCCAATTCTGCCTCTGCAGTTTTAAAAGCTAGAACAATTTATTGAGTTAACATTTGCCGTGGGTCTTAAGTCAAAGTATCACACAATACTGAAGGGGAAGGGCCACTGGTAGTCATTTTGAACAAGATACATATAGATTTTGTGTGCTCTGGTGTTTAAAGACAGAAATATGATATATAATCTCATTATAAAATGTTTGTTAACTGTTCAAGTTGAATGTTTATGTTCTATTATACTAGAAAAGACTTAAATAGTGTAAAATAGAGCGTGATCAGGACACGCTGTTTGTGGGAAAAAGCATGTCAGGGTAACTTTGTCAGAGCTCTAAGATGTTTTTGGCTGTGATAAATCTGGAATATATTTGTACAATGTGAAATTTGGAGACAGAGAAATAAAACACAGATAATGTTGACTTGAAATCACTAAAAACAAAAATTATTACAGAATCAAAGGATGGTAAGTCTGATTTTAAGTACTAATATGAATTGTCCTTGGGATAAAAATTACATATAAGATTTTCTGTTGTACACATTAACATTAACTAAATGTAATTAAACAATAATCATTTTATTATTATTATTATTATTATTATTAATATTAATAATAATAATAATAATAATAATAATAATAATAATAATAATAATAATAATAATAATAATAATAATAATAATAATAATAATAATACATATTACATATAATATGTAATAACAATGTAATTAGAATAAAATTTATAATAATACATATTCTTTAAATAATCGCTTTTTCCAGGTTACATTAATTACTTCCATGGTAAGGGTTTGAAAACTAATTAGCTTCTATTTGGTGATGCTGTTTGTTTCCCACAGTAGTTTACTCTTGGCGTTCGTCCTTGTATGTCAAATATGTTGGTAGGATGACGGCTAACTCTGTACATATAATAAGAAACTGATCAAAAAGCAAAAAAAAAAAAAAAAATAATAATAATGAAAAATAAAAACTTAAATGGAGAGTAGAATATTCTGCAGTTCAGTATATATAAAAAACAGTCTGTGGAATGGATAAGTGCAAAATATGAATGAATAAATAAGAGTTTGGTCCCTTGTGGGGGACAGCCTGTCTCAAGCTACTGACAAGTTTTTCTTTTCTGTCTTCCTAAACGACCTTCAGTTTATAAAGCTGACCTTCTTTTAAAGGACTGCAAACCTTCATGGTTTCATCAGGCATATTTTTCTTTTCAAACTTTAGAAAGTTGTCGTGTGGACTCAAAGTTATAAAACTCTTTTCACAGATCAACAAGTACTCTGGGTAACAAGTAAACTTTATGTGTGAAACTTACGGTAAATGTTAAGTGACTTTCACACATAGATGAACGTGTTAATGAGGTAAGCAATATGAAATACTGTTCTAATTAGCTGACATTTTTCTTTGTTATTTTGAAATTGTCACGTTTTCTGCTCCAAGCCACTGGGAATGTTTTAGCAGATGGAAATGAAATGAAAGAAGTTGGTGTTCCAGACTGAACTCAAGACTATTTTTTAACTGTTCTCAGCTCATGTCCTAATTACTTTGCCAAGGAATGCGACGGAGTCATGTGATGACCAGCATATGTTTGCCTGTTCTTCTGTTATTCCGTCTGTGCACAACATTGCTTAAAAACGGACTAATGGATCTGGATGAAATTTTCAGGGAAAGTGAGAAATGGACCACCTCATTAGATTTTGGCAGTAATACGGATTACATTCTGGATCCATGGATTCCAGACTGATTTCTGTATCACTGCAAGATAGCGGCACGGCGTCACTGTAACTATGGCTACAAGTGAACGCTACCAGCTGCCTGCTCACGATCACATGATTGCGATCCTACCACAAATCAACCACTGCGGATTTAACAAGACTTATGTCGGGAATTATACAAGGAACGATAGATTAAATTGTGAGGGTGTTTCTGAGTTCCATCAATTCCTGACGCCCGCTACATATTTAGGTCACGTGATTCGGTATCTGTACATAACGTACACATGCATAATACATGCCTGCGCTCAACTCAAGGTCATTTTGTTTGTGGGTACATCTACATTAAATGGCCACATTCTATGTTACCACTATTTATGATCATCAATAACTAATACCCAAATGCTGCACTTATAAAAAAAATAATGCTGCATATCTGACAATGCCATATGGGGGAATGAACAGCCTTGGCGGAGTACTGCGCTCTCTGAGTGCTTTTCTTGTTTTGATAGTTGCTTTCTAAATTCTTTGAACCATCACTTATTTTCACCATGTTTTCTGTTATTTAAAAGGGTCCAAGACTTCACCTCACCAAGTCTCCCTTGAAAATTATATTGCAAATCGTAAAGAGACCAGCCTGTTTGAATAAAAGTGAAATAATGAAATAAATCTAGTAAAGACTCATTACTCTGTTTGATTTATTTCTCAGTTAACACAAACTTTATGCTCCTAGCTTAAAAAGTGACATTCACGTAAAATTATTCTTTTTCTTCTACTTTTTTGAATGAATGAATGAATTATTAATTGCTTTTATCATATGCCTCAGTGTTCTACAAAGCTGCATCAAATTCAGCTATCCACCATAATATACAGGAATATGCATCTCCAATATGTACCTTCCAACACATCTGCTGAGATGTTTCCATACTGTGGCAAAAATACTGAAAGTTTCCAAAAATCCGAACAATATATCCAAAGACAACGATTCAATGCTGAACACTTTGTGCTACTTCACAGAATAATGACAACTATTAAAAATGATCATATTCTGTGACATTGCAGTCTGAGGCGCAGCAAGCATAGCTGTTAATTTAACTTAATCATGGACAAGAAATGTAGAGTTCATCTTTGAATCAAAAAGGAATTAATACAAATGCTAACAAGAACATGGCTAACCCACAGTGAGTTACTAATGAGTCCTCTGTGACTTAGTACAAAAAATGTGCCACAGAATGAGAGGATTGCACAGTAGATTAGCAGGTTATCTATTTATTATTTTTTATTAAACACAGACAAAGCACAATAAATATTTACTGAACGAGACATATCTAAAAGCTCATTTCCATCTGTCATCCTCACCCTCCAGGAACAATGACTGTCTGTGCAAATTTCTGTCAAGAATATGTGAAAATATTCACAGAAAATTATTAATGTGGATTAGTTTGTGGTACAAAGTCGGGGGATCGTAAGAGTCCTTTAAAGTCAACCTGGTCACTAAAATCATAGCAACATTCATCAGCAATAAATGCATCATCAGTAGCAACAAGAAAATTGTTCACCGTAATGTTCTGACAAACTACCACAAAAGCACATGACGAAAACGGCAAGCTCAAATGCATTAAGAAACCCTAAGCGTGCTCCCTTCCTGGCTCACAAACAGCCTATCATATTCCTTGACAATGGAGTCTGGTACTCCACGTTGTTCTCCCTGTGGCTTTTGTGCGCCTGTGATGGGTTGACAGATAATTGGTTGCTTTGGTGGGATGAGCTTTGCAGTCAAAAAACACACAGTAATCTTGGCCTCACCTCCGACTGCACAATTCCTGAGTCTCCCAATACCTTCATCTATGCGCTGAATTCCTGACATCCTGCTCTGATAGGTGGCATCAGCAGACTTGAGATGATTCCTTTGGCCTTATTTGTTGCATTTATTATGATTTTGGAATTTTTTTAACAGTGAAAAATTAACAATTACGATCAGCTTTTTCGAGAATAAAGGCTAATTAATCTCTAACAGTTCTTGTAGTACTTTAGACAACTTGAAACTTCAGAGCTACAGCACTGGACTAACTAATTGATGGCTAAATGGATAAAAACCTCACTGTATATGACCACCAATGCCAAATATGCAAGAACAGATGTCAGTGAAATTGGAACCTTTGTTGCTAATTAAGCAACAAAGACAAGGCCACATTTTTCTAAAGTGTTTTTCAAAACATATAATAATATCTTTCTGAAGGTGTCTCAGAACATTTTGCACTTTAGTATGCCCGCTAACATTTTTGTGGATCCTGAACAATGCTGCTTAATGTTGTGAATAAATTCAAAAGCTGCTTTCAATTAGTACACAATTCTGTAGGCCTTGCCCACCCTACATGAGAGCAAACTCCCACCACCTCAAAGTCAAAACAACATTATTATTGCAAGACGGTACATCTTTGAAAGATTTAAGTGAGACTGCAAAGGGGTGAAATTAGCTCTATTGTATAATGTGTGACACTCTTCCGCTGCTCTATGTGTGAACAGAGTCAGGTGATGATTCTCCATGTGTTAAAATTCTTTTTTTTTTATACACTGCCTGTCCAAAAAAAAAAAAGACTCACACTAGCATATTTCACAATGTCCTGCTCCTCTCCTGCTGGACTGCCTTTAGCTTTGAGCACGGCACACATTCACCTTGGCATCTAGTGCTGCAACTAACGATGAATTGATGAATCGTCTGAGCATGATACGTCATCAAAAGTGGAAGTGAGCGCGCAATGCAACAGAAATCACTGTCTGAGCGGAGCGTGCAACACGGACCGACATCCGCGCTGCATCCTACATATATTATATATACACGATACAGCGCGAAAATGATGCCTCATGCTCCCTGATCCACTCATTCACACTATGAACCCCATGAATCCTGACATCGTCATCTTGGAACAAACCCGTGCCATCAGGGAATAAAAACTCCACAGATGGAAAGACCTTGTTCAGTATATTCAGCTGACCTCATTCTTTGTGAACATAACGTGGCTGAACCTGACCAACCCCAGATCATAACCCTAAACCCACAGGCTTGTAGGCACTAGACAAGATGAGTGCATCACTTCATCCACCTCTCTTCTTACCCTGATCACTTTGGAACAGGGTAAATCTGGACTCATTAGACCACATGACCTTCTTCCATTGCTCCAGAGTCCAATCTTTATGCTCCCTAGCAAACTAGAGCCCTTTTTTCCAATTAGCTTCACTGACGAGTGGTTTTCTTAGGGCTACACAGCTGTTTAGTCCCAATCCCTTGAGTTTGCTCTTACTTTTACTATTAAACATAGCTGAGTTCTACTGTTGATTTCCTACAATCATCTAAGAGTTTGTTCTGACCGCATTTCTTCCTCAAAGATGATGGATCATCACTATCCTTCATATTTTAACAATTACAATAGATGGTTCTTAAACCGATTTTAGTAGTTTCAGCAATCTCTTTAGTTGTTTTCTTTGCTTGAAGCAGTCCAATAATTTGACCCTTCTGAAACATCCTTTCCCTGACCACAGGATATGTCTTCTGACATGGTTGTTTAAGAAATGAGAAGCTCCTCACTGCATCAGCTAGGATTAAATAAGTTGCTGCAGCTGAAACATATTCATCACTGCAGTAATTATCCAATGGAAGGCTCTTACATATTTGCTTAGTTAAATCCAGGTGGCGCCTTTTTTTTGGACAGGCAGTGAAGATTACTCATTGATTGACTGTTAATAGAAAAAAAGATACTGATTAGAAGTGTGCCTACTTGTCGGAAGCGCTTGAGATGGAGGATCAGTATGTCAGGCAGCGTCCACAGGCTCATCTTCACCATCCCTTGCTGGAGCTGCTTACAGTGGGGACACTTCCAGGCATCATCTGGGGCGAGCTGGAATCAGTAAGTAGACCAAACATTTACATGTTTACACAAATAAAATAAAATTTTGTTTAAATGCAACATTAGGTGCAATTTAGCATCATCTTTTTACCATAACGAGTGGTGCTAATTTGTTTTTTCATTAGCGTTGTGCTGAACATGTCTGCAGTTGTCCTTCACCATAAAAATACCTGATTACACTAAGGCTTTTCAATGTACCTCCTGTGCTTTTCTGAATAGTAGTCCCTGAATAATGCTTTTCTCTTTTCATCTTTTCTGGTTTTTCATCTTCACAAAAGCACCTTTAAATTATCCCTTTACCAGGTAAAGGGAAAATTTCCTGTACAAAAAAAATTGGTCTTCATTACTTCATCAACAGCAAAGTGCAGGTTTAATGGTTCACACTGCTCAGAGGAACAGTGAATGACTTTGTAAAAAATGAATCTGCTAATATGGATGTCAATAGACAGTTAGCTTAAACAAAATCCTGCTGATATCAATTGTCAGTTAACCCCAGGCTTCACTTGTTTCATATTCAGTCACAGAGAACTGTAATATTTACTGTTAAAGGCAGTTTCTTTTCTTCTTCTTTTTTCAAAAAAGGTTTTTGCATATCTTTTAAAACACCAAACCTCTCTTCCAAAACTGGAGCACACAACAATTTGATTCTGTTTCATAATGCGTTCAGGAAAGTAAGTTGTCTGATTTTACACTGTTGTAACATAAAACATAATTGGGCAGCAGCAATAAAATATATATTAGAGTTCTGTCTGTGAGCACCAAAGTGATGCTTTGGTATGCTGCAGTTTTCAGTGAGCACCGGATTTGCTTCCTGCTCCTCTCCTGCACTAATAACTGAAATTAGCGCTGGCTCTATTATGTTCCCTGGGAGAGAACCGATGGATTAATACAGATGCCAGCTGTGCTCTGAGCAGCATGACTCAGCCATTGACTGGTGTGAATGTGGCCACTGGTATGGCCGTTTTTGTAAAAAAAACAAACAAAAAAAAGAATCAGTTTGAGGATTTTGAGGACACTTTTCCTCACTTTCTGACACATGGGCATCATAACCTACTGGGATGTGGGCGTTATAACAGCCACAAAACTAGTCCAGAGAAGGTGAAGTTAGACTGATTGAACAGCCATCCAACCAGCCAATCCATCAGTCAGACAACAGAGAGCAAAATCTGTAGAAGTAACTAATATTACATATGTGAGAAAAGAATTGCTGAAGCTGTCAACAAATTTGAGGTATGAAATGATGCTGAATGGGGTTGAATTTGGTTCAAAGTCAGACTCAGACTCTGTACGCATCCAAATGGCACCCTGTTGAAGCTCACCTCCGTCTCCTTTGGCATCACAACTCGCCTATAACTTTTGAAATCCACTTTAGGACTCTGTCTCACATTGTACAAACAAATGTAGAACGTTGCTTTCTTTTATTTGATTTAATTTAACAGCTACTGCATCGCATAACAGCACAATCCGTACTGTCTCCAGACTGACAGAGGGATTGTGTGCATTTCACACATGTGGCTTCATTGATTACTTAATCTTCTGATGTGTCACTGTGATCTTAGCCAAAGTAAACCCTTAACTGCACAGCTGAGCTTTTGTGCACCGATTCACGGTCTCTGCAGTGAAATAATTAGGAACAAAAGTGATTAAGCTGATGATGATTTCAGCAAACCTATGACTGTTGATTTTAGGGATTGGGGTTATCGCTTGAGAATGCATTATGTCAAAGGGTGTCCTTACAAAATAGAAGCGACAACATGTGTGAGAGCGCGCAACAGAAAAGCCAGATATGGAACATCCCAAATCCCATGTCAGTTACCTCTTTTCTCCTCACTTGGGTCTTTTTTGTTTCTCTTACAACGTAAAGAAGAGGGAAGAGAAAATGACTTTGTGAAGATTACTTCAATCAATCTTATATCAAAGGCTATAAGAAAAAAGGTTTAGCCTATTTATCAAGGCACACTGGAAATGATGAGACATCAATAAAGACACACAAAAAGCATAAAGCATGAAAAAAATCAACACATAAATGAAAATAATTAAAATAAAGGAATAATCTCACATAATCTCTGACATACTAAACAAAGCAAGCAAGCAAAACTGAGAGGCGCATGGAGGGCTGCACCATGAGGAAGTTATAGTCCCAAGTGGCTGCCCAGGACAGGGGGAAATACCAAATGGAGAATCCACACTAGCCTTAGTCACACCCTGACATCAAGGATTGCCCATCAACCCCCTCTAGGGTACGCTACTTAGATGGAGGTGGTGGAAACATATCGCAGCGGCAAATGTAGGCCTCTACTGGCCACAGCCTCCACCAGGCTTCGGTGGCTGCAGACTAACACGCCTCAGGAGACCTGCACAGCAGCTACAGGAAAACAGCGAAAGGCGAGGGGGAACCATTATCAATGGATCTGATCAGGTGTTATGAGCCAGAGAGAGAGTACACTTGGCATTTGCTCATGAAACTGAACTTAGCATCTTTGTTCTGTATTTTTCACGGTGGCTTGCTAACCATCAAATAATTTGTTGATTAAGTGTCAATTGTCTGTGCATGTTGCTATCATTCCATCATCCAGGCTTAGTCCAACGTCTGGAGAGCAACAGCTTAATAAGTCAGAGCGATATTTGCTCAGAACAGATGAAGTTGAAAGTGAGCTCCAGCTACAACCAGCAAAGCTATTTTTGAAGAAAAGGGAGCAGCGTATATGAAAGAATAGCTTGCCAGCTGTTTTGCATTAGGTTGTAAAAATATTGCTTTATACAGTCAGTCAAGAAAATGAAACTGAAAAAGAGGAAGGATGCTGAAAACACAACAGCGGTGACCTGCTGTGAAAGACTTCAAAGAACACAAACTGAGGCTTTATGAGTGGCCCTCCCAGTACGCAGACCTAACATCCCTAAAAACTTGTGAGAGGATCTTATACATGTCATGTATGCAAGACAGCCTACAAATATCTCAAACGTGAAATGACGTGTCAGAAAGAGTAGGTTCCTAAATTAAGAATCAGAAGACTCGTAACTGACTTCAAAACGCATTTGCAAGCTTTTTGACATCCAACCTTTAATGTTTGAATTTCTAAAATTTTCATGAAATAAAAAAAAGAACATTAACATTTGAAGAGGGCTCATTTAATGACTGCACAGGTTCTATTCTCACTTCAAAAATCAGCAAAATTGCTGCTGGGTGCGAAAACCTTGCAGTTGTTTGTCAGTGTCACCTCCTACTTCTTGAAGCTTTCTTTTCCTTCCACAAAAGTAGTTTTAAACTCAAGCTCCTCTTCTCCTACAGGATATTAACCATTACATACAATTAATTTTGAACCAGCACCCTGCCAATCATTCACACTTCAAAGACCTTTTGTTTTTAATCTCACAAAGAAATTAAATAAGAGAACAATGTGTCTTCCTGGAAGAAAGACTGTTTAATGTGCAGTATGTTCAGAAAAGACCACAGCCATCATCTATGAGCAAGTGAACAGAGACAATCCCATCTTAAAGTTCACATTTTTTGTTGCTGCACTGTCTGAAAATAAATGAGATTTGGAAGCTGCCAGAGCCAGTGAGGAAGAATCTTTTAAAATCAAAAGCTTGAGAGTACAGGGTTTATGCACATCCGGTAAATCGGATAAGGTTGAAGATCATACTTTCCAAAAATAAGGTCATGCCAAGGAACAACAAATACATATGAAAAAAGGAGCCCAAGAGGCTGAGAACGCACACATGGCAGATTGGAAACACTCTGAGTTTCATGAGATGAAGTTTTCTAGAGCAAGGTAAGAGTCTGCGTATATAATTGAAAATGTGACAAATGATACGTTTATGATTAGGATTTTTAGATGTACAGTTCAGGTAAACCAGTCCAACTCCAACTGTGATGGAGGCAAACTGTTGATCTGAACTTTCAAATCTATGACGCTCAGATCGGAGTTGCAAGCACAGGGAAAGTAAAAGAACAGGTAAATCACATGATATACACTACTGATTGTTCTAAGATCTTCCTTATATCAAAGCGTATATACTCATCTCCTTTGTCAGCTGAAAAAGTGCAAAACTGACAACAGGACTGTGGGTGCGCTATTTTATCTATTTTTATAGAGAGCAGTTTCCTCAACAGTGTGAAAGGGTCATAAAAGGAAAGATTACACGGGTGCCAATTTAGATTTAGAGTGTTTACGAGGCAACTTAAGGTACTATAGGTCTTGTGAACAAAGGGGGGAAGGCCAAAATTCTCCTCTATAGTCTGAGGTATTAATAAAATAGCAAGTAAAGATGTCAATAAATGTGGCGGAGCAAAAACCGCAACATTTCTCTCGACAAGTATCTGCAAATGACAGCCATAATCTTAAGAAAGCAGAAAACATGGCAAGTGATGAGCAGCTGTTGGTCAGATCTAAATGGCAGCCTATTTCTGCCTCTGCTGATAAGATTATTGGTTTCTAGAAATAATTTTGGCTGTTATTTCCTGCTCGTGCTGATTGTATTTGCCAAATGTTTTTCTTTTCCGTTATACGGAGTGAAGTCACACTTTCCTTCACTCAGCTCACAGCCACTGAATTTTTATTTGAATTTTGAAGGCTGTATTATTTATGCATGGATACTCACTGTAATTACACAGTGTGTTGGAATTTTCCAATTAACTTCCACTAACTTTAATGAAGGATACAAACAAACATTAAAATGCAAAACTTTAGATTTCTCTCCAAAATAATTCTAAATGCTCACAATACATAAAAACAGGTAAATAAATCTTGAACTCTCGAAGAAAAAAAACATATAAAACAGCTAAATGCACATTACTATGAAATGATTACAAAATATCAGCATGTGTTCAGACATTTTGCAGACATGTTCAGGTCTAAAAACTACATGTGTTGGACACTTGATTCATTTCAAAGATGTGGGTAGCTTGAACATTCACTTAACACTCTTGCAGGGCCAGTTCAATATTTTTCGACAGCTACTGTTTGACATGTTTCGCTGTCACAGTTCTGTGTCTCAGAGCTTCATTCCTGTTCGCGTTATATGGTGCCTTTTTCAAACTTTCTTCTTGCTTCACACTGGCCACTCTCACCTGCTCCATTTCCCTTCTTCTCTACTCACCTGCATCCACCTCACTCATTTATTCTGCTCATAATCTTACAAGCGTTCCACATTGTTTTTCGTTATTGCTGGCTATTCAACCCTGGCCTGTAAATTTGGCTCTTGATTTCTGCCTGTCTTGCAAATAAAACTCTGCCCAATAAGCTACAAGCTGAGTCACATTTACCTGCCTTTCTCAGTGACGTGTATTTGGGTGTTATTTTAAGCCATGACACAAAGCTAACAATGGGATTGTCATTCTTATGACTTGTACTTTCAGTAAGAACACTGTTATTGGAATCTCAGAGAAATTAGGGCACCTACAGAAATGAGCCAGCCTTGACGTATTAAATCAGCAGAGTTTCCCTTGAAGTGTGGCTTTCGTTTACAGCTTTATTATTGCATCAGCGACTCTTTGGTTTGTTTTTACACAGTCTATGGTCGTCACCTGACTATTTTTTTTTTTTTTTAACTTTTGTCATGCTTTTTTTTGCCTGTACAAGGTAATGAAAGTGGCAGGAAAGCAGGCAAGCATTAGAGGAAGGCATATAGTAAAGCATCAAAGCCTGACAACTCTGACATGCAGTGTTTAGGACTCAGTCTTGGTACACAGCTTAATAGCTCTATCAGATGCCTCATCCCCTAATATCTGCTTTTTTTTTTATTCCATTTTCCTGACATCAGTACTAATTCTCCTCTCACTCCAGATCCTGTCACTTCTCACCTGATGCATCTGTCATTCCTGCCTATTCTGCATCACCTGATTCCCACTGCGCTGCTATTCATCTCAATCATTCCTCAGCACACACACCACACCTTTCAACTTCTGTCTATATCACCTTAGTGGTCCAGCCATGTCTCTTCAGTTGTTCAATTGATTCTTTAAGTTTGTTACCTAGATTACTGCTTCCGTGTTGACAACCTCATTTTTGCTTCTTAGATACAGCAAACTGCCTTTACTCCTATCTTCATTGACTCTGTGCTGCTTTTCAGACCCCCACCTAACAACACTATATCTTAAAATGAGAAAATAAGGTGAACACGTGTCTCAGGATTGTCTAAAATTGCATAAAGCTCACTGTCAAATACTAGAGAATAATGAGGAAAGCAACATTAAACTTTTAAAAACATGAGGCTTTGGTGAATTGGAAGGAAGTAAACTGTAAGTTTGCGCTTGCAGTACAGATTTAGTATAAATAGTACAGATTTCGCATGTTTTTCCATCACATTCTAAGAAATACACAGATGGTTGGGTTTACTGGATGAGAAAAGCAGCATATGTTGTTTACTTGACAGTTGTGTTCATTTTCACCTGTTCTTCTTTGGTATACAGCTGAAAGCACTCGTCCAAGGTACAGCTATGCTGCTGAAGATGCTGTTGCTGCTGGTTCCTCACACTCTCTGCATCCTTCACCACCTCCTCCTGGATGCTGCCAAACAGACTGGACCACAAAATAGATGTATTATTCCCATTCAGTCGCAGCTGTTTTAATACAGTATTTGAATCAGTGGGAGAGTATTCGACAGAACCAAACTGAATCAATGTGTGTTGTGGGAATTAGGCTAAAAAACATAACACCGCAGTAGATAAACTCTGTGTGACTACATTTTTTTAAAAGTTACATTGTGTAGACTCTGCTGGAAGTACAAGTGTGCACTACGCTTACCATTCTTTAGAGCTGTGCTCCCACTCGATAACAAGCTTCACATGTGGAGGTCCTCCCGGGCCGCAGAACTTCAGAGCTCTACAGCGCAGCAAGAAAAACACAGTAAAACCTCCAAATGCACACAAACATCTGATTATATTAGTTTTTTGTGCGATAGTATTGTATCATCTTCAAAAGCCAGAAAACCAGCTGAGGCAGCTGAGTCATAAAGCAGCCAATAGAGCTGCTCTGGTGGCAGTGAGCGTCCTTATAACGTTTGTGTTTGCTAGTTTTATTGTAAAGTCCATGATGCAGACAAGCACATACACACAGTGGCAGCAGGATAACAGAGTGACTTCAATCACATCTGAGTCCTGGATTGACATCATGTATCAGCATGCAAACATCTGATGTGGATTTCTAATGTGGTGACAAACCTTGCGTTTGTATTTCAAAGCTTACCTTCACAGGTTTGACCTCAGAAGGAAAGATTTAATAGCATCAATATCTAACAGCCAAACAGCTCTGATAGAAGGCCAAGGTACTTTTTTATAATCTGAATCTAAATGCTGAGGGTACGTGTTCCTATATTTTTGTTCTGGGAGGATGACATCCTCATTGACTGAGGGCTCATTTTTCACTTTAATACAAAGTCCTGCACTTCTATGGAAACAGACAAACCATTCATAGATGTAGCGATAACTTGAAAATGTCTTCTATGTGGTATAATGAAGTTATAACGCAATGAATCACAGAAAAAAATTAAACTTGAATGGCATTGATTTATTAATTTACAAAAAAAATCCAAGTTCCTACAGGTGTTACCCATACTGAAAAAAAAATCATAATACCACATACTATATATATTTTATTATTTGTATTTTGAACCTGTTTCAATTTTTACAACAAAGTCCCAAATCAAGGGCCAGAGTCTAAGACTTGATCATGTTCAAATGTCCAAAAAGCTTCTTTAAAGAACTTCAAAAAATTTCCAGGAGAAGTCAGCATTCAGTCGCAGCTGAGTTTATTGTTGAAATAAAAACCCCAGAGCAGTTCTTAGCAGTAGCTGTCACTGCAAGAAATACTGAACATACTGAGCTGTGCATCATCTTTTATGCTGTGGAAGTTGGTCATTTTTCTACACCTATAGGGTATATTTTTGATCAACAGTTTTGACACCATTATATTTTTCTAAATCCATTGTTCAGATCTTGTCTTCAGGTTATCATATTTCATCTACAGAGAACATGCCCAGACATGTTCAGACTTTGCTCTAGCTTCCCTGCACATTTACCCCTATTATTTTGTGACAGTTTTCATGCATATTACACTGCTACGTATTGTTATATTTCTTACACATTTTTTAAACAGTTATACTGCCTTAACTATACACTGCTAAGTTTGAGTACTCTGTATTTCATTTTTCTAAAAAGCATGTGATTTGTCTATACACCAAAAATACACGTTATACTTTATGATTGCACAGCAACCTTTCAGACATTCTCACTTCTACATTCACAGCTTCAAGTCCTTTTTTTCCCTCCTCCGCAGACACACACAATACAATCCAAACATCACTGATTACTGGAATGTTCATCATTATATATTTCACACGTTTTCACACTACTCATCAGTTTAATAGCATTTGCCATGATTATTTCATCTTTCACTTTTAACACATCGTACCCAAAAAATATTGTACTACACTGTCTTTGGTTCAGCAGACTCAGACCCAAGCACTGATAAATATTTAAGTCAAGCAATCTCCTTGTGCACATTGCTGGCTAAACGCATTACACTACTGGTCAAAAGTTTGGACACACCTTCTCATTCAATGCTTTTTATTTATCTGTATTATTTCCTACATTGTAGATTAATAGTGAAGATCAACACATTTTTGTTTACAACATAATTCCATATGTATTCTTTTACAGTTTTGATGTCTTCAGTATTAATCTACAATGTATAAAATAATTAAATAAAAACCATTAACTGAGAAGGTGTGTACAAACTTTTGACTGGTAGTGTATCTTGGAAATGTGGAAATTGGAAGCAGGTATATATTGCACCAAGTTGCACCTGGAGAGATTACATTACAAATTGGCGAACAGAGAAAATGCTTTTATGAATATATGGAAGACCCTCGTAGGTAAATGGCTGACCGCCTCCAATAGATTCCCCTCTTAAGCCACCTAGCACTGCGCTTGTAACTTCTAGAACGGCATCTTAAATGACATGTATCTTTATAGAGCCGTCACCAATCCACTTTGTAACACACGCTGATGCATCTGTGCTTTGTTATTTTTCTTTCATTTAAGTGCATATGTTGTCTCATTTGTATGACTCATATCGATGCTGTACATTTCATCAATTCAATCTCTGTTATAGCAGCTTTAACTATCCTCTTTTACTTTTTGATTTTCATACACCCATTATGTATGTCTTGATTTGTTGTTTTGCACTACCTAAAAACCAATAAAAAAAACAAAGAAAAAAAACATGCTTGATTAGATACAGGCACACACATACATATATGCATGCCTACTGAATATCTAGTCTAACCTGGTAGATGATCTCATTTCCTTGCTGCTTTGTGGAAGGCCTGATCTCGGAGATTGATATTGAGCTGCTCTCCTGTATGGCAACACTTTTATGTCCTTATTAACAAAGGAAAGAAAAGCCCTAATCTCTGCACTGTCAACACAACCTATTGCCTATAATCTTATTAAGGTCTACTGGTTTCTAAAGGTAATTGTAGCTTTTTCTGTAATGTACTTGAACAACCTGCAGCTGTAGCTGGGAATATGAATTTGTGTAGTTGTTTGTATTGCAGGTTTCATTTGCTCACATGGTTATTTACTGGTGTCCTGCCATTTGTGACGGCACTTTCACCTGCAGTCTATTGCTCATATGGCACATTTTCATTTGTGTGTCATTCCAACACCAAGTCCATTTGCAACAGGTTTTAGTGTGTATGTGTGAGTAGGATGTGTTTATTCAATTCTGGTCAGCCACAACAGCTCTGACACATCAGGGCATGAAGACGGTACCATGGGGATTACAGCTCTGTGTCAATATAGCATTCACATAAATGCTATTAACCAAGGTTTTCCAGCAGAACATTGCTTTGTAATGAGATGCTCAACAATACTGACTGCACCTGTGGGTGGTTTTCTTGCAAATCGCGTATATGTGGCCTCATCTATGCTGTCACATATGTATTACTGAACACATAAAGGAAACATGGATAGTGGTAAAGAAGGTGTTTACATACATGTGTCCATCTGTACAGATGCACAGTAAAGTATGCTGTTTTATTCTCGTGAGTGTAGGTGTATGTGGCGTACCTGTCAACTGCAGGGTGGTACAGTGGTCTGCTGTCCTGTGGGGACAGGTAGCTATAGGCTGCAGATCCTCCAACCACTCTGATCTTAAAAAGCACTCCAGCATTCTGCAGGCAGAGACACACACACTAAATCAGACGTGTCCTTCGAGAGCAGCTAACTCGTCTTTAAACAATAGCACTAGTGTAAATATGATCATTAAAACTCATCAGTCTTGCATAATTTCAAAACCAGTATTCACTGATTTTAAGTCAAAAAATAAAAACACAACTGCAGACAAATTGAAATGCCTGCAGTTTGAATAACTGATTTTTAACCACAACGCTTGAGCAGCAAACTACTTATAAACAAACGGAGAGTTATTTTTTTTTACTTTTACTGCATATTGAATGTTTAAAACAATAAAAACAGAACTGATTTATAGTGGATCCTCCCTCAGTGCCTCCCACTCATACACATCTATGTGAAAAAGGTCTCAAACTAAATTCTGTTAAAAAAACAAACAAAAAAAAAAACACTGCTGCCTTCTAAGCCATTAACACAGTGGTGTAACTGAGGACAGAGGGGGATCGCTACAAGCAGAAATAAGACAACTACATTCTGTATGATGGTCTCACACAGGAGTGCGACATCTTGTGTTTAAGAGAAAGAATGACAGACAACAGTGCAAGAAATTTTACTGCAATGATGTAAAAAGAGGCTGAAAACACAGCTGGTATCTCAAAATGGCAAATACATACTTCAGCCAATAAAGAAAGTAAGATGAATCCATTACTACATAGTATATGTGATGTGAATAAGAAGACAAAATGTGTTGTGGGAGGTCTTTAAAAAAAGCACATAAGTTCATTATAACTTTTCGTGCAATCAGACACAAAAAAGGAACTCCGTTACAGAAAAATAATGGACATAACAGGGACAAAAATGTTCTTCCTTGTAACATTGCCACAGAAAAGTCAGTGTCAAAGCGTGAAACAGTGAAATTTTTGTGCTGATACACAGTAGTTAAACGCACTTAAGTTTTCACACACATTTAATTCAATGCTTTTTATTTATTTGTATTATTTTCTACATTGTACTTTAATACTTAAATCAGAACTTTTATTGTTTACAACATAATTTCATATGTATTCTTTTATAGTTTTGACGTCTTCAGTATTAATCTACAATGTAATAAAATAATTAAATGAAAACCATTGAATGAGAAGGTGTGTCCAAACTTTTGACTGGCAGTGTATATCTGCTGTGTTGTGCAGCATGAAGTTAAGCTAAGTTGAGTATGAAGCAACAGTGCTGTTGCTGTGTTTACTTGTCGTCTAATTAAGGCTTGGCATCCATGACAACTAATTTAGGAGAGTATGGTAACGAAACAAAGTTTAGGATGTCACTAGAAGAAAATGAATGCAAAACAATCATGGCCTGTGGGCGGTGTAATGTCTCTGAAAGGACAGTGTAAACATGAATCAGTGATTTATAATTTCAGAACACTTATGAAGAACTTTCAGTCTTTGGAAATTCTTGAAATTACAAACAGTTCTCTGAGTTAGGGCTGAATCCCACAGGATCTACAGCACAAACATGTCTGGCAGCAAGTCGTTCGGCAGCCATACTCGTATAGAGAAAATGCATTTATAGATATATCAAAAGCTCTTTGCTGCAAGGACAAGTATTCTGCCATAAGTAACAGTTGAGTTATGACAGAAGAGAGGGCAGATTCAGGCACTAATGTGCTCATTCTATGCCGGCTGCTGTTGGAGAATCGGAGCAGCAGGGAGCATAAAGAGAAATAAATTAGCTGGTTAATAGGAGTCCAAAGCAGCAAATGAAAAATAGGCATGCATTCAGATTACCTTGTCTGTCTGTAGAAATATAACAGAGGAGAGCAGGCAAGAGACATCACACTGAGTGTCACATAAGAGTTTGTTTTTAAAAAAAAAATTGGAATTAGCATCTATAACCTGTCTTAATGGAGAATTGTCAATATCAGCGAGGATGCTGGATGTAGGAATATTTCCCAAACCTTTGAGAAAATGCCAGTGAACCACATCATGTAAGAAAAACACACTGTGGTCACATAAGCACAGTGAAAAAAAACCCAACAAAAACAGTGGATGAGTGGAAGGTTGACTGGAATTTTAGTAATCTTTTAATTTTGACCTCCTCTGTCTCTCTATCAGCTGCACTACACATGGTTAGTCAAATATGGCAAATCTTCAATCATAAAGGAGGCCAGGAACATGAATTACGTGAAATATAGTGTCCCTGTTAATTGAATGAAATGACTGTAAGGAGTAAGCATGTGTTGCTAAAACCAAAATAACCATGAAAAATTTGAGAATGCTCCAAAAATCAATGCCGATTTAGAAAAACCAAACTTCCACATAAAATTAATTTTCAGTGGTGACAAAAAACTGGAACATCTTGCAGAGCTCAGATATATTTAGCAGTTAGCAACAGACCTGAAGAATTTGTTAAGCCTTTTAAAGTTAGGATGTAACTGTTGTGGCAACAGGAGCCAGGAGAACTAACTTCTCTGTGCATTTATTTGCAAAATTTGCAAATTTCCAACTGGAAATAACTTTTAAAATAAAACTTCGCCACAGCAGAAAAGGTTTTACTATGTTAAGGACAAAGGGAAAATTAATAAAGATGTACATAATATAGCCTTTACCTCACAAATTATTTATTCTCTTTATAGCACACCCAGGCCGTGAAAGAATTCATAGTATCATCTGAGGTCATGTTTTTTTTTAGTATTTTTCTTTCTTTTTTTGCCATGAGTTGTACCTTCTTGAAAAAAACTCTGGGTGGCAGCAAAACATCATGTAATGGTAGTGCAATAACCAACTAAATGAATCAAAGCGCTCACAATTACTGCCCACCAAAGAATGAACAGTGTATTTAAACAGACAAGAAGGTTGTGTTTATTTTTGGTGTCTATATTACACATGTTTATATTAAGTTCACAGGACACCCTCTTATCATTAGTTTTATTATTATTTTTTTTGTACAGCAGATTAAAACTGATTTTTTCAATGTTTCCTTTCCTTCATCAAAAATTTAAGTCGTGCCCTTTTTGATCACAGGTGGCATTTTCAGGTAAAAATATTCTATCTACCAAGAGATCCCGGTGATTGTTATTACAAAGAAGAAACAGAAAATGAGGGCAAAGAAGGTCTTAGCAACTTTGTTTCTACCCAGACAGGTTTTGAGGAATTAAACTGAGATAGCAATCAGTAAATAACAAAGAGTGGCATTTCTTTTTCTCTTCCTCCATAGTTCTTTTCTTATAAAGCAGAGAGCTGCTCGATCTGGATGAGGCCACCTCAAATATTGCCTGTCACCATGCCGTTGCCCACGGCAACCTGACGACCAGCGGCGGGGACAGTGTGCGTGAATGGGTGCTAGTATGTGGCTGTTTATTCAAGGGTGTCCAGCTGTGGATTAGGCCTTATGATGTACAGATCACTTGAACTGCATATGGAGAAACAAATGAAGCTGAAGCGGAGCTTGTCGGGGGATTGTTGCCACAGTTCGCAGCACATACTGAGTGGAAGAGAAAGTAGAGGTGAATTTTAACATGCAAGGCTGGTGCTCTGCAAAACAAACACTTCAGAATAAGAGGACACACTGTGTAAATACTAATTTAGCTATGTAGTGTGTAGGTGTGTGTCTACAGAGAAGTGACATCTTAAATTTTAAAATAATAGAATAGAAATAAAATCTTACTTTCTCTCTTTATTTTACCATATAGACTCTCTTCTACACAGTTAAAATAGGAGACTTGTGTTATTGTGGCGTGAGTGGGCGGCGACATAATTGAATTTATGCCCAGCACATAAAACCATTATTGCTCTCACATAAAAGGAGGCACTGCTAGTGTGTGTGTGTTTGCTTTTGTGAATATAATGTCGTTTGCACTCCACTACTGTATGGTTAAATTGAATTAAATATTTGATGAAAAGCAGTTCACAATGCTTCCAATTGAAATACTTCTTTAAGTGAAAAGTGTAAGAGACAGGGACACCGAAGCTCTCAAAGTGGCACAACCAACCACAAAAAGAGGAACACGACTTGAATTTTCTTAATCATTTATGGCAGTTCAGTATTTTGACAACTGTACAAAAATTTACAGCTTTTGTTGGTTTGAAAGCTTTTTAGTGATTAGTGCAGAAAAGAGGAAGTGATTAGTTGGTTGAAAGCGTGGTTAGTTTGCAATAAATTAAAGAGGAACAAGTACAGATACTTAATTGTAATAAGCCACTGACAGTCTGCCAGAGAAGAGTCCCACCTACAAACACTCAAACTTCAACAACAGTAATTACTCAGCCAGGATGCTCAAAAGGAAATCAATTTTGTAGTCGCAGCAGAGTAATGAGTAAAAATTAATCCCCACAATTATGAAAAACAAGCATGCGATGGACTGCGTAACTCTGCGGTTTAACCTCTGTCTATTTTTACAACACTTCAAATGTGACTCAGATGTAAAAACTAAATAGATCAAACTTCTGCCTGCTTTCTGCTCCATACTGCTGTTTGAATCTATTCCTCTGGACTGCTGGAGGTCACAGAGTCCAGGAACCTCTGAGCTGAAGGGTCGAGGACACAGAATAGAGAGGCTGACACATTATTGGTTAGTGAGGGTGCAGGCATTACCTGAGCCTGAGATCCATTCAGCATCAGATAATAGAGCTTGCTGAGGATGCTCTGTTGCAGCTGGTCCCAGGAGATGCTCCTGTCCTCCAGCATGAGAAATGGAGGCCCGAACCTGAGAGACAGGAGGAGAGGAGGGTAGGAAAGTGTTTTGGTGTTATGAAAATGAAATAAAAATGTTGCTTATACATTATTATTAATTACAATTTCCATGAGGAAACTTCAACGTCATTGTTTGTTTTTCCCCAAGTTATTTACTATCTAGATCCTTGCTTGCGTTGTATCTATTCTCAGATGTATGTCGCTTTGGATAATGACAGCTGCTAAATTATATTGTAGAAATTGTACAAATTTAAATCCAGTTGTTGGAAGAGTACGCTTTAAGCAAAGGAGGTCAAGTTTATTGCTTCGTCAAGGAACAAAGCGCAGTTATGTGATGATCGGCGTATGTTTCTGTCTGTCTGTTAGCAACATTACTCAAAAATGAACTAACGGATTTGGATGAAATTTTCAGGAAAGGTCAGAAATGACACAAAGACCAAGTGATTAGACTTTGGCAGTGATGCGCCTTATAATCTAGAGCTACAGATTTGTTAAAGATTTCTGTATCATTGCAAGATGGCGGCACTGTAACTATAACAACAAATGAACACTACATCAGCTGCCTGCTGACGATCACATGATTGCGATCCTACTACAAATCCACCACTGCGGACTGATCAGTACTTGTACGTCAGAAATCAAACAAGGAACAATTGATTAAATTGTGAGGGTGTTTCCGAATCCCATCAATTCCCGCCGCCCTCTACATATTTAGGTCACACGATTCGGTATCCGTACATAACGTAGCATAACATAACATAGCATAACACACGCCTGTGCTCAGGCAAGGTCATTTTGTTTGTGGGTACATCTATATTAAATGGACACATTCTATGTTGCCGTGATTTCTGCTACAAATTTTTTCAAGAGCCGTCGGAAATGATACAAAGACTGAGCAGCCTTGGTGGAGTACTACACTCTCTAAGTGCTTTTCTTGTTGAGAATGTGCCAAAGAAAGTCTTCACAATTTTTTCGTGTCATCACCATATGTGTCAAGCTGTCAGGTATCGAGCGCATCAACATTGTGCTGTCAGTGATTTGTGTCTTGTACTGACATCCTGAAGTGACATTATGTGTGGTCAGGAGACAAATAAAGCTGAGAAACTGTTTTGTGTGCCATAACGCTGTGCAGTCTGGTGCTTGTGTTACACCAGACTGCACAGCGCTGGATATGTTCTAAGCACTTAAAAAAAATTGACAAATAAATTAACACAACAGTTTGCATCCACCTTTTTGAGTCATGACAACCTCTAATGAAATTATGTTCTACAATGAGTTATTAGGAAATTCTTCTTACAATCAAAGGTATTTTTAATCAACAGTTATTTAATGATTGGCAGCATAAACACCAGTGCCTATATTGATTATGCATACCAATGAAGTTGTTCAAAGTAGTATTTCTATGTTATCTTAAAAGAACTTAACTGTTATTCATTTAATTACTATATTTCTGAAGTTTTAAAGTTGTAAAAATGAAGTTGCTCATATGTTAAGTAGGTTGGGAAGGGGACTTTAAATCCTGAACTGAAGGTAAAGAAAATAAAGCAATCCAGTTAAATTTAATTTCATTACCTTAATTTGATTTTAGTTAACACAGAAATTTGAGTATAAATTTCACACAATATTAAGTTGCTGCAGTTACCAACATTATTATGTCAACTCAACCTGTCAAAACAATGTCTGCAACTTAAAAGGTTTATCTAAATCATTAAATAAAAAACAAATTATCATGCATTTAAACAAGTGGTGGGAACGGCCCCCTTGAATTACTAGTCTAAGAGGTTAATGGGTCAGGCAATTTGACTTGTGTTGCCTCGACAAAAGGCGAGTATTTCACATTTCTCACAGATTATTTTGACATAAATAGCTGAATATTGAAGTTCCAAGGTTTGTAATTATTTAGAGAGGTTGTAATACACACACACACACACACACACACACACACACACACACACAGAGAAACAATCACAACCAAAACTCAGCGATAAATCCTCATTTTCAGTCTCAGTTAAAATGTTGTAGACAGATGTTGATTTAATTATACGGTTACTTTGGAGACTATGATCTCGAGTATATGTCGGCAGTCTCTAAAATCTTGTGCAAAGCATCTCAGAAGAGTCAAGCTGTTGTAGCTTTGCATTTAAGCATAGTTTTGAAATGAAATGTTTAGCAATCCCATATAGTTTTGTGCTTTGTATGCATGGAAATTCTACTACAACATTTTAATTAGCAATTAATCAAATACGGCCACAATAGCTACATTGTTTTTTCCAGATCATTTTGGTGAAACATAACTACACAGACAGACAGACTCAGATATTTACTACAGCGGAGCAATCGAGCCTTGTGGCATGTGGACAGATGAGTCTTCAAATGTCAGACTCTGACATTATCAAGCCTTTAGGAGCATCTGCTATCTGTTCCTGTCAACCTTCCATCCACACATGGATCTGTGAGATGCAAGCATGAACACTGTTCATGCTGGTGCACTTAGGAGCTACAAGATCAAGTCCCAGAGGGGACATGATGAAAAATAAATGTGCCTTTCCTTGTGTCAGTAATAGATTTGACTTGATTGATCCCTGTAGAGAGATGCTTATACATCAGGAACACTCGTAATGGTGATGCTTCTGTTCACAATGAGCCCCTTGGTATCAAACAATTAGCGTCTGAATGCTACTGCAATCCCTACCAGGTACCCTGATGGACACAGTCTACCTAAAGGTCAAATTAATATCTCTGTGAGATTAATGTTCGGTGTTACAAACCACGCATCACGTCGTAATGGCTTCAGGAAGATTAACAGGAACTGACTGCAGCCTTTGGAACACTAAAAACCTGCTGTAGCACTGCTGGGAAGAGGAACATTATGTTTCCATCATGTACATGTACATGTACATTGGTTAGCATGTTTCCAGGAAACCAGAAACACACGGTGGACAGGTCTAAGATGCTCCAGATTTTCAAAAAAAAAAAAAATTCAGTTTGTGATTTTGAAATGTTTAGGAAAGTATTCTACTTTGCCTGACTCACTCTGCTCAACATTTTACTTAGAAGGGAATCATGGATGCTCAACTGGACTATTTTCTCTGCTTTTGCTGTCGTTCATTTGGTGAAATGGAATTATCTTGAAAGTAGCTGCAGAATATTCTCTCGTAAGCCAATAAATCCTTCCTTATCTCATAATAACTAAGCACCGTAAGTGTCTGGATCATTTCAAATATTTGAGATGTTGCCTCCAGTGACAAAATCATCATTAAAGAGGTAGATATTATCAGAGCAGAACTCCTCTGATTTGTGATGTTCTCCAGCACCTGTGGGATTTTTATCCAAAACACAACAACACAGTTTACCTATGAGCAGTAAAACAAAAATCTTCCATCCAGCTCCTTCCACTGTGATGCTGTCGTGCATTAGATACATTCAAGATGCAAAACAATGCTGCCTACCCTTGTTAGAGTGTCGTATGGCAACCAATAAAACCTAATTTTTACAGGTTAGGAAGTCCAGTTTGACCACATTGTTCAACTCGGTTTCAAGTTTCTACACAGTCAGCTTAAAGCTACAGTCGGATATGAGATTAAACTGCACAAGCTGAGTAAAACCACCCGTCGAGGGAATTTGTGCAAGACATATACAGGTCAGAGTCAAACAAAAGTTTGATGCTGAAAGGAAGAAAATTAACAACAGTAGTTGAACAAGCTCTAACACACATATGAGAAGACAGCTATAAATAAAATCTCATAAAAAAAAGTAAAACTCACAGTTGTGTGCTTAACAAAATCAATTCATTGAATGAAACCCTGAATAAAATGAATATGTTATATCAAGTCAAAGAGATGTAAACTATCAATAAAAAACAAATCAAGAGAAATAAATAAACATTATTACCATTCGTCAGCCTCACCTGACAGCTTGCTGGCCAGATCCTGCTGTGTTGCACATGAGGAGGAGGACCTTCGTGGAGCTGCCCTGGTTCAGGTACTCAGATGAGAGGGTGCCGGATGGAGGTAATCTCTGACCATCAGGTCCAGCCGTGGAGGTGTAGGGGGAGGAAGGGAGGCTGTGGTGATACCCTGAAAAGAGCAGAGGAAGCAGGAAGAGCTGTTTCATTAAGGCTGATACACAAACTGCTGGAGAGCGATCACAGTTCTTGTCAATCTGCTGTTAACAGTGATGAAAGTTTTCACAAGTAAGTATCAGCAAAATCACATTAATATTTTTAACCAAAACTAGTGAACGTAGACACATAAACACATAGAATAAGTGAAAAGAACCCAAGCTCATTTAATGCACTCTGTTTTTAGATTTTTCATTCATGTAAGCTGGAGATTATAGATATCAAATGTTATTATTATGATGACTAGAACTGCATTGAGATGCTTGGACACCAGCTTTTCCAAATTCAGGTTCATACTTCAGATCCATAAGGAGAATAAAAAGGTAAAGAATATTAGGCAATGGAGATTAAGAAAAACTAGTCGCAAACTGTGGAGAGTGCATTTCTTTAAATTTCAAGACAGTGTTAAAGTTCCTCCCCAGCTTACAACAAACAGAGACAAATTTGGTGGCAGAAAGCTGCACTATTTTTCAGCAGCTCTCCTCTAAAAGCGCTGCTCACCTTAATAGCTTATTCTATCAAGCTGGCGGCACTGAAATGGACTGGGGTTACAAAACAGCTTTGGGTGTCAAAATGAAAAACTGCCATGCCCGCTATCAACTAATGTCACATGTTTACACTTTTTAAAAAACACATTTTCAAAAGAAACGTCCATTGCAGTCGGATTGCCCTTTGATTCTAATTTACCCCGAGGAGCTGGAAAAACTATCACATCTGCAACAATGGAAAAAACACTCTGCTGTGATTAATAGTGAGTAACAACTGGGTAGGATACAGGAGGCACAACCTCTTGTCTCCCAGGAAACATAAATTTTGACATTATCAGAGGATTTAATTAAACAATGCTTGTTTGAGCCCAACCGTGCAATTAATCATTGCCGACCTTTCAACACACACACACAAACACACACAAAAGAAACTTAAACACATGCAGGAAAGCAAGCAGGAATAGATGTAAAGCCTATATGTTCTGCCTGCGTAAAAGCAAGCAGAGAGATTATGAAGGCACAAAGTGTTGAACTTGAACTTCAGTGAGTAAATACCTTTTTGTTAAAAATGAGTGCTGACTGCTAAAATAAGACACTGAATCTTATGGAGATGTTCGATTTTGATGTTCATATATATGTGCACTTTTCAAACTCTGCTTGTCTTTTCGATTCAAATGATGTCTCTTTATGTTTATCGCTTCTTATTTTTTAAGATATAAATGCTGCCTCCACCGTTTCAACTCAGTTTTGTTTTAACCCAAACTGTTCATGCTCTTGATAACTCACTGATTGCCTAAAATAAGACAAGACAAACTTCACTGATGCTTCCCTGGAGAAATTCCCATGGAGGAGCAGCTAGACGCAAATGAAGCGCTACAGCGAGAAATAGAAAATGTAAAATAAAGATTAAAACAAAGATATAATAAAGACTGTGCTTCACATGTGCAGATGTTGAATGATGGATAAATGTACCAAAGCTGTAGGACAAATACTGTATATAGAATGGTACTTCTAAAAAAAAATAACACCGCTACCTTATACTACTGCACCTGAAAATTTAAAGAGAAAAAAACGTGTTTCATTGTGTTATTGCACTTGAAGAGCTATAAAAATACGTTTTTTAAAAATCTATGTATCCCTGAGTACAGTGCTTCTTTGGTCCTTACTCAGTGGCCAGGACATCTCCAAGAGGTTTCATGATAGACCTGAAGATGTTTAATTACATATAAATGTGCATACAACATACAGTGTTTATACATTTATTCAGAGTTTTTTTAAATTAAATGTTAACTCTTTCATGCCATCTGGTGGTGATCTGACAATGTTATATTGTGGATGATCACAATATAGGCATATGATCTGCTTTTCAGAGGAATCACACATATTGCATCATTCAATAAATAAATAACACTAATGTCCATGCCTTCCTATTCCACATGAACTAAGCAAAAAGCATGATTCATGGTAACACAATTAGAGCGACGCACACTGGATTCACTACGGATCTTGAAGGTGCAGCTCATTTCGCATCCAGAATACAGCCGCCATTCTGAAATTAGCATCAAGGTGGCAGAGTTACCAATCAACACTTCTGTCAGCAACATTTGCACCCAGGCAACCAAATGCACGACTACCCGTGTGGGCTCCCCTAATCTGTGGGGAAAATTTTGAGTCAAATCATGGATTGTGATTTTACCCCACAAAAATCCTCCAATTCACTCTAGTAAAACTGCTCAAAACTCAAAGACACGTGACTTATGAAAAAGTACCACATGACAAGAGACACTGTTTCTGTTTTCTGGATTCTCGATCTAAAAACACCTAGAATCTAGAAAGCAGCAGAAAGAGCAAACTTTTGTGGAATGTCTATACAATCAATCCAATATTTCTTCACACATTTTCTCTCAGCACCAGGATTTCAGCGAGTAATTTTATAAGCAGAGAGTAATACGTCGGGTATAGCGAGCAGTGTGATTTCACCCACGTGTCTCAGGCGTGCTGGGACAACCTCCTACCAGACTCTCATTCTCACACCATTCCCAGAGATGGATGGTGGAGACCCACAGACAGAGGAAAGTGTTAGTGAGGGGACCAGAATGGAGAGAAAAGAGGAGACTGTGAAGTGGGAAAAGGAGCTTGAGCCGAGAAAGAGCAGCACTACCTAATTTTCTAGAAGTAATTCCCAGACTGAAGTGTGAGGCAACAAGAATTCAGTCAGGAGAGACGTTCACAGTGACTGAGTGGCACTTTGAAGGTCCTCTCAGAAATGCACTGATTTTGTGATCAATTAGCATGATATCGAACCATTTGTTGTTGTTCTTGTAACGACGTCATGGTTGCTGCGGGATTCTCTTTGTAATCTGGTATTTGTAATTAAAAGATAAACATTTCAAATGAAGAGAATGAACAGAGAGAGAAAGAGACAGAGATAGAGAAAGGGGATTGTGAGGAGAAATAAACAAGAGAAATAGAAATTGCTCTTGAGGTTGAACGTGGTGCGTACGGCAGCATTAATTAAACAGCTCAGTCCTGCCGTTGACACGACGCCTCCTCTGGCGCTCGCTTCCCCCGTCTTTCCATTTCTTTCTTTTGTCTTATCCTACTCTTCGCTTTCTCCCCCTTGTACTCTATTTATCATTGCCACTATCTATTTTCTCTTTCTTTCCCCACAATTCTCCATTATCTGACCGTTAGGCATGAATCAGCCCTCAGCTTCATGAAACTAGGCAGGTAATGAGAGTAGAAAATGAAAACGGACAAATGAGAATAAAGAACAATGAGAGTGTTTCCGATATGAGGGACTGCTGAAGGAGAGCGTTTTGTGCCAGGGAGGACATGTAATTCTACATCACCCACAACATTATGACAACAGATGAGTTAAGTGTGTACTCATATACCAGTAAGTTACAGTCCAATATTCTGCTGGGAATAATTGTGTCCTGCCACTGATGTGGGTGTAAAATTGATGTGTACCATAAACCTACCATTGTTCCAGACCAAACACACCTGCAGAGAACAACAATCCCTTACCAGGACAATGCACCCTGCCTTACCTAAAAAATTACCAAGAAACAGGTCAGGGAACAAGACCAGGAGTCCAAATGTTGACCCAGCCCTTAAACTACCACCTCCCAATCTGACTGAGCATCCACAAGGAGCACTGGAACAAGTGTGATCCACAGAGGCTTCTCCCTGCTGTTAGTGTCCCAGAGCCAGAGGATCCGTCTCTATGGCTGTTTTGGCCACACAAGGAGAACTAACACAGTATTAGGCAGCTAGTTCTATCGGTGTACATCCTAGCACAGTCAAGACTGCGGTATGCTTTGAAGCAAACAAATGCAACATTTTATTCTAGCTTAGTGACTTTTAGAAATCAAAGATCTCTCAGTTCCACTGAACAGCACTGCTACTCTCGTGGAAAGCGGAAGGAAAATACTTGGTAACAGACAGTACGGCACCATTGGTTCAGTGTGGCTTGGAGCTATTGAATAAGAACATCTTGAAGATGGTTGTGTAAAAAAAGTCCCACAGTATTTCTGTTCATATCTATAGAGGATAAATGTCTGTATTCATTAGAAATGTGCTCTTGATGGTCCCTTTACTCTGCAGAACTCAATTCGCACATACACATGAACAAAAAGCCTTGTGTAAGTAGACAGTTATTTTTTACTGCTGCATTAGGGGCAAAAGTCCTCCAACAGTGGTGTCTTATTTTCAAACAGCTGTTATTTCATTACTGATGTGTAAAAATAAAACCCCTGGAGAGCACTTTGGGCACATAAGCAAGTAAAAATGAAACTTCCCCCGAATCCCAAGTGGTGCAGGTCCAGATGAGTGACCCCTGTCAGTGCAATCAACACACCTGACCAGAAATACCCAGGTGAGCGTGGGCTTAGTCCTCGACAAATCTGAGGGCAGCAAACAGCCATCTGACCCCAGAGTGGCTTTGATGACAGCGAAGCACCTGAGCTTTTTCTGCTAGCAGCAAAATGACAGATTAGGCGGTCGGCGTGGGGAGGAACTGAATAACACCTGATGCTCCGTCTTTTTACCTTCTTCTTCCACCATCCCTCAACTACATCCAGTTAGTTTCCCATCTGCTGTGCCAGTAGGACAGCACAATATCGTGTCAACAGAAGCCCCAACTCCCTTATATTAGAGGAAAACAACACATATGAGCAACAAAGCTGCAATCAGTCACACTGCCCAAGGTGTTTTGCATGTAGTTACATCACGTCTTAAATATTATTCCAGGAAAGCCTCATGCTGAACTCAAACTGCTTGTGAATAACTTTAAATACGTACGTTTACATGCTGCATTATAAGATAAAAATGCATAAGATCCTCTAAGATGTACTGCAGATGCTTTAGATTCCAGTCTTCAAATAAAAAGCTGACGAAAAAGTCACAGAGAGGTTTTCTGCCAATGCAACCATTAAAAATAGAAGACTTCTTCTAGTGTCCTCTGCCCTGCTGACTGGTTCACTTAAACATAATGAAGTTGGGTTGCAGCTTAGACTGTACAGAAGGTGTTTTAACATGCTTGTGGGCAAAGGAAGCTTTCAAGCTGGCATTTACACAGGCATTTATGCACCGTTTGTGTCCTTCTTAATAAGGCAGCTGAGCGGAGTGTAGCTGTTATTTCCCAGATGAATTGAGAACACGGTCTAGAGGCAGACGTGGTGATCACTGTAGACACATCAAATTTCTTTCTGCTTTCAGTCTCTTCAGGTTATTTTAAATGATGAATGCTACTGTAGGGGCGAGACTTCCCCTGTGAATGTTCGTGAAATATATATATTTTGTTGCTTTTCTGCACCGAGTTTGCTTCAGGCAGCCTGTAACCGTCTTAATGGAACTGCATGGAATGTGCACTTTGCACGGTTTAATTTGCATGTCTGATGTATCTCAGTGTGAGTCTATTTATGTATAAGTTCATAAGCTGCAGGATGTTTATATGCATTGCATATAAACCATTGTTCCACTCATACAATAGTGTATCCTCTTAGATAATACTAGTTCCTTACTTGTAATTTTCACAAACTGTCGAACTAATACTCAATTTTAAAAAGGTGCAATGCAGTTTAAACCAATCAGTTTCACTCAGGATTTTGTCTACATGCTTCTAAAAGTTCATTTTCTGCTGCAAGACAACCCACAAGTACCCCATTTTACAGTGAGCAAAGATTTTCTATAATGCTTAGAAAGTGCCTCTGGTGATGAAAACTAATAACAAAAACAGGGACAAACCACAAATGTTATTATGCACCATTTCTCATCCAATCAGCACTTTGCTATCTAATGGCCAAAACAAATATTACAACTAGAGCAGCATTTGAAGAGCTCATCCTCTGCCAAGGACAATCCCTCAGCTTGCAAATATAATGAAAGTGGGTTCTTCATGTGACTATGCTCCACTTCTCCACCAAATTTCATGAAATTCGGTCAGTTAGTTTTTTGGGGAGATGGACGGATGTACAGAGAGATGAACGGCACTGATTTCGCACATCTTTGCCTGTGGTTCGTGCCACAGCAGAGGAATAAATCTTATACACAACACATCATATTGAATTGATGATCCCGCTAAAGCGGCAGCTGAAGGATGTGACAGCCAAGGTAAACACATCAGAGTACTATTACAGCCCTTTGGTGGTTTGATGAAATGACACACAGGTTTACACACAACTCCTCAGTTCCTCATCACAGCACCTGAACTCAATCACTTGCTGTTTGTGGAACCACATGCAATAAGTATGTATGATTGCGGAGAAACTGAAAGAGGGACTTTGAGATATGTTATAGTTACTGCATGTATCTCAGAATGCTGATGCTGTTTGTGTGACCCCTTTTCTTCCACCTCTGCCAGGGAATTAGCTCCTTTTTAACTTCCAGTCTAACAAACACACACACCCTTGTCTCTTTTGGCCTGGCCCAGTTGGCCTCTGTGCAAGCAACTCCAACAAGCCACTCTGCTCAAATCACGATTGGCCTCTCCATTTCCCACAAGACTTGGCCTTTACTTTTTAATTTCGAGAAGAACAAGTGAACATCGCATGAAGTTAGCAGGCTAAGCTTCCCTGCACTTTCTATTCAGCCCGAGTGATTTTCTTGTGTGGCTTTGTGGAGCTTTACCACTCTATTTATGTGCAAATCGCCCGGATTGTTGCGAATGAAATCGAACGCTATTGTGGCGCATTGGACCTAATTGATTTTTCAGTGTTTTTCACCAAGAGACCCCCTGCTGCCATTTCCTCTAAATGCAAAACCTCATTACTGTACCCGAGAGCAGTGTTGATTCAATATCCCCCCCAGAACATTTACTGATAAAGTTGGAGAAATTCGACACACTAAAATACCCAGCCGGTGATGACGACAGAAGAATTCCCTGCATGCAATAAACCCTCTGTGGCATCTCAAACAAAGTACCCATAGTTAATTTACTGGATGTTTACAATCGCTGCTCTTTGTGTCTTGCTATTAAATGAAGGACTATTCATTATTATGTCCTATCAATGATAGAAGAGAGAAAAGATCTTTGGGGGGACTTTTTACCTCCCTCCTCTACATCCTGATTACGTCTTCTTTCCTACAGTGAAGAAAATGTGAAGGAGGAGACAAAAAAAGGAATCGAAAAAGGACAAGCCAAGAATGAGGGGCAAGTGGAGGCCGTTTGAAAAATTTATTTGGCAAAAGTGAACTATGATCGTCATTTTACTGCTGCCTCCACAACAGACATCCACAAATAAACTTGTCAATATCTAGTGTAGCGAGTGAATTTAATGGGAAAACTGGCTCAGCTGACCCAGAATAAGATGTTTCAGCGAGTATTGGATTGTCTTGAATTTTTGCACAGGCATTCTCCGCAAGCCGCATGCAGCATGGCTGTAGACTCTATCTTGCTTACATTTGTTTTTTTGTTTTTTTTCAGACCTAAAATAGAAATGTGTTATGAAACGTGAAGGGGTGCGACGGTGTGGACATGTTGCTACAGGAAGTGGAGGAAAGATGAATAATCCAGGAAGGCCAGTGTGAGTAATACATCCAAGAGTTTGACACTTTACCCGAAAACCACTCCACACACACGCACACGCACGCACGCACGCACGCACGCACGCACGCACGCACGCACGCACGCACGCACGCACGCACACACACACACACACACTCCCTCTACAATGGTTTATTTTACAGTGAAACAGGATTTCAGAACTCTGGAAAGTTGATAATCACTTTCTCTGCCTCACAAATTGAAAGGTAAAAAGTGGAACCTTACAGTTAATGTCAGAAAGTAATCTTCTTGGAATGTGCGCCTGAAAATATCTTACTGGGCCACATTTTTTTCCCAGAACAACATTCTTTTTTTTGCCTCAATGAAATGAATAAGAAGCCTGCATTTTTGATGCTTTTCATGTGCAAATCTCTATGCAGCAGTCTTTTTGTTTTCTTCACCATGCACCATGATGACAAATACTGTGACGGTGCAAAAGGAGGAGGTAAAGCAGACAAGAAAGTGTGATGATGAACACCATATAAGCGTGGAAAAGCATCTGTACATGTAACCCTAACCCTTTGCCTCATCAGGGTTTAAATTTTTCATGTCACCCCCTGATGTTAAAGCACATTCTCAGCCTATATATCCTTGAAACTCAGCAGAGGGCAGAACATCAAGTCCATTTCTGAGTAATTGTGCCATGAAACTACTGTTTCAAAGTGACCGTACATCTGCCTAATCACCTTCGAATTATCATGCTGCTGAAGCGTGACAGTGAGAGAAACTATAAAAATATTTTTTACTAGTTTTTAAATGAACTTTTTTGGAACAACTTACTGTAATTTTACAGAATATCCCTGTTTTGTATAAATTTCAATCCATTCCTTGACAGCAAAATAACATTTTTACTGTATTCAAATCAGCTAAAAATATTACTTTACAGATATTTGCAGTGATTTGAAAATAAAATGGAACTAAAAAAAGGTTTAGCTTTGTTGCATTACAAATAATGTATAATTGAAAACAAAGAAATTAATTACTAATTCACATGTTAACTATAATAAAGTATTAGGTTGATAGTAATTTGCCATGTTGCAACATTCTACAGAGAAGTAACAAACCGTATTTAAATCAGTAAAAAAAAAAAAATTAAGTTTTGAAGATATTTATCATTTTCTAAAAAATATATATATTTACATTAAAGATTAAACAAATACCAAGTCATTTTTGTTATTTGACAGTTTTTTTGTTTATTTACAGAAAATATATTTAAAATATTAATTTTCATGTTGTGTTTTACAAAAAAGGCCAAAATTATAAAATAAAGGACACACGAAAAATGTTGTTTTACAGACAATAATTTGCTCTTTTACAACATTTTACCATAAAGTTACATTGTTTTTTAAACTGTATTTAAATCAGCAAAAAACAAATGACGATTTCACAGATGTCTGTCATTATTTGAAAGAAAATGTATATATCTTAAGGACTGCTGCTGCCAGAGTTTCATTTCTCTTTTTAAATGGAATTTGTTTTTGCAGTGTAAATACAACTGCCTGGTGAATGTTTCAAACTCAGAAGACCATAAATCTTAGCCACATGCTGAGCTTATATTGAGACTGAATTCTCTACATCACAGATCCTTTTATTACACACTGTCCACCTGATGATTTAGCCACTAATATAATGGCTGCATCCTGTTTGTGTGAATGTCTGTGTCAGCATGTTTGTTGAGAAGCTTGAAAAGACACAACATGAATTTCAGCCATTCAACAGAAAAATCAGTCAGTAAAATATGACATAAAATGGGTTTCTGGGCTGTGCACTGTTAAATTCATGTTTAATTTCCCTGGTAATACAGTTTATTTTCGTTTGACGATTATTATTATTGGTACAAATCCAATTTTGTGAGTGTAGCTTCATTTAAATGTTTTTGAAAAATGCAAATTACCTGAGATAAATGAGCCAGCTTCGCATGTCATTCAACTGCGCTTCCTTTATCATGTCTGCAAATCACTGATTAAACTTTCTCTCAGAATGAGACATTCACGTGGTGTCTATTTCAGCAAGAACACAGGCATTAGTATGATCATTCATTCTCACAGAGAGAAAACAGGGGTAACAAGGGAAGCTAACACAGTAGACGACACGCCAACTTATTCTCTACTTATGTACTGCTGCCACTGCTGAGAACAGGAAATGATGCAGCTTATTTGTTTTTTTTCTGAGTGACTAAAACTTTAATTTTCTTCTCCCGCTATTGCCTGACTGAGACCAAATCACAAATTAGCATTAGTCAGATATGAAAATACACAAAACTGCTGATTTGTGACTATAACTCTGTGTATCGACATTACAGGCATTCATTTCAAAGCTGTGCATGCATACAAAAAATCACATCTTAATTCTAAATAAAAAGAAAGATAATGCTGACATCAATACAGCAACTCATCACAATGAAGTTTATACATGAACATGCCAAAAGAAATTCACATCTCTTGGAGGAAAGCAAAACACAGACCTCGCAGTGAAGTTGTTGTGCGAGTTATTTATTACACTGCTGGACCTACAGGCATTCTGTACAGTCATCAGTCACGGCCATCATATGGCTTTACTTTTTCACATGAGCAGCAAAAACAAGCTAGATGATGGGCAGCACTCCCTGACATAAAGGGACAAATCAAAGGAAAAAAACAACGTAAAGTGTCTTAATAAGTTGCTGGGCGAACACTTTCCACCAGAAAAGCTTCAGAGCTGCATGGACTTGATTCTCTATCCTCCACAACTAGATCGTCTTTGGAACTCGAATAGAGGCACTGAACACGATTTTTCTAAAAGTTATTCCCTTATTTGGTTTTTTGATGCCATTCTATTCCAAATAATTCTTCATAGGTTTCTTTTTGGTTGAGATCAGGTGACTGTGAAAGGCGTATGATTCACATAAATTTCAAAATCATCAAAGCACTCAGTGACACCTTAAGCGCTATGGATGAGGGGCATTGTCATCCTGGAAGAAACTACTAAGAGTCAAGGGTTCAGCTTTTTCCTTTAGGACCAAAATCAAACAACAGGTCTGTACACAACACACGGAAACACGATGTGGCTTCGACAAAAAGACACTGGCTCAACAGGAAATTATGCAGAAAATACTTCCGTACGTGGTCCTTTATCTCCATTATACCAAACTGAAGTCTCAGCAGCAATAAGTGTGTAAATTCACGCGCTACACACTCAGACATGACATAAATCCCACTGAACGAAGTTATGATATCCTGGAATCTGGTCTGCTGTGATCCTATGAATTATTCGGCAGCGGAACCATTCATCATTTTCTTCAGACGCTCACGAGAATAGAAGTCACATTTGCCAGTGAACACTTCAGTGTGACTCATTACGATGGCATTTGTGCGTCCTTGTGTGCGCTCTGTGCAAGGTCTCCCTCGAGGGCCATGTATTTATGAGGCTCTCCAGTGTAATTCTAATGGAGTTTTCACTGTGTGAAGCGACAATAGAAATGCCTCCTGTTGAGAAAGTGAAGAGTCTTAATTTTTCATGAGCACTTTGAGTATAGGAGTGAATTATTGATGTCATTCTTCTTCAGGGGTAACAAAATCCCTCATAAAGCCTTCACTGAGCAGCAGATTGGTGGGTAAAAGGCTAAACACAACTTGAGTAACAGGCAAACCACAGAGATCACCATTAATATCCTCACAATTACAGCGGGAATATGACTTATTTAAGCCCCTTTCAGAGGTGATTATTGATCTGTTAAAGCAATCGCCGTATGGCTTTCAGATATAGGTCTCGATATAGGGAAAGTGACAGGGGCATTACAGATACGGCAGTGCTGCTTGCGCAGTAGAAGAGATATACTGGTCTGCTCCTACATCAGTGAGGTTGAAGCTCTGATACAGAACAGGAGCAAATGGAAAGTGATGCCATCAAGAGACAGAAGCGCTCTCCTCCAGAGGACTCCCTCTAAACTTATTCTGGATGGTGAGCTTTGTTAACTCTAGGAGAAGTTGTCTAAACACCTGTTAGCTTCCTGGTAAATTTCTCCAATAATTTTGTAATTCAAAAGCTATTATGTGTAGAATTCTTCTGCTTTTTTAAAAGTAAAACCTACACATTACTTTTAAAGCTGAAACCGTCATGAAACTTTCACTTTCCACTCTACTGTCAGTCCTGCAAACAGATGGCATGATTGAAAGTTTGGGGTCTCGGTTGAAAAAGTTTGAAAAGCTTCAAATGATCTATATGTAACATCTGTGAAAACCTCCCCACCTTCGAAAGGGACTAAAGAATTTTACCTTTATCTAGAACTGGCTAATTCACATTAATTTCTTTCTTTTCAGATTTAACTCTCTGAACTCAAAAACCCACAGGCAGATTTGAAAGGCACGTTGTCGTCAAAAACTGCCAAAATTCCAACATCTATCAGAGACAGAAAGTGTATAGAAACTGTATATATACTGCATACTGGATTTTGAACTATGAACATGCCATTTGATCAGGAAACTCAATCACGTCTTTCGCCTTAAAGCTTAAAATTGTGTTATTTCATCAGAATCACTTAATTCTAAATGTTTCATTTAAAAATTGTGGGACTTTTCAGACTTTTAGATACTTTAATTTAATTTGCAGAAGCTCATCCGGGTGAGATATTACTCAAGCAGACTTATTTTGGGGCGACGCAGCCATTCAGACATGACATTTAATCTATTTTGTTTGGGTGCCATCATGCATAAAGAAACAGACAGAAAGAAGGAACATAAACAACAGTGCAGACGGTGACTCTCTCCTCACCAAAGCAGAAACTCTGCCTTTAAATACAGGAATTCATGAAAGGTAAGGGCCTGATAAAAGTGAAAAATAGTCATAAATGTAAGAGGGATTCAGTGTGAACAAAAGTTAATCAAGAACAGAGGGAGGCTGGGGAAGAGAAAATTGGAAACGAGGAACGAGCAAAATTGCCAAATGAATGTGGGAAGTCAGTGTTTGCAGGGTTTTTGATGGACAGCCTGTTGCCAAGGTTACCTGAGTGCGGTGCGGAGCTCCCACGGCTACAGAGGGGAGGAGCCTGGAAGGCGTAGACGACATCGCTGTCAGCTATTGAAGTCAGGTCGTCATCATCTGCAAAAGAACGCTGGAAACCCGTCGAGTAAAGCTCTGATAGGATAATCTGCAGAGAGAGAGACAACGTGAAATGTTGTTTCCTCAAATATGTCTCATGCAGTCCTTGCAAATATGATTTATTCGATTTCCTGCAAACCAAAATCCTCATAAGAGACAACAAAGAATTTAATAGAACTAAATAAAAATCAGGACTGCTGACCCTCTGGAATAGCATAATGTGAATAAATATTTAACGGCTCACAGAAATAAACCAACAATTATACTGTATTCACACAAATTCAGGGCAGAATAAAAACAGAAGAGATACATCATAGAAAAAAAGCCTGAAAAATGTCTAACACAGGCACAAAATCAGAGACTACAGCTTTTAAACTGAAACAGATCAAGACAAAAATTCAAGACAGTCAGTCCTGCAGAGGGAATGACATTAAGAGCAAGTTTCTTTTTAGGATGTCTTAATATTTTAACTATCAGAGATATGTCTTCCTTAGCTTCATGTTTAAATCAGGGGCTGCAGGGCTGTGAAACATTTTATTAAATGAGGAGAGTCTCGCAATTCACACTGCAGGATATTCTGTGCATGAGGTTTCTGATAATGAATTTGTGTTTTGTACGTATGTGTGTAATATTTAGATATTTCCTGTCATTATAACTGAATGTCAAACCTGGGGATGTTTCTTGCCAAAATAAAACTCTTCCTTTTATGCACACAAAAGCTTGTACACTTGTTTTATTTTTGCTTTGTTATTTTAATCCAAGACTTTTACCAAGTATTTTGTTACACAGTTATTCATTATTTATACCGACAAACTGATAGTGTCAGATCAATAAAAGCCACTGTGTGCTTCAAATGTTAGTCACGTAACATTTTCTAATGTGGATAGAAATGTGACTTGGCAACTCTAAACCCTGACCACAGAAAGTACTCATATCTGAGTGGCTTCACGGCGTCTTGGAAAATCATTTTAATGTGCCAGATTTGTACACAAAGATTATTAAAGCACAGGGAACCATAGCAACTGTGTTTTGCGATACTTTATCAGGAAACTCTCACTGGTGAAACAGATCTAATCATGAGTTTAACTGACTGGAAGCAAAATTACAAAAATGGATAATGATTTCAAAACAGACTGTGTCAAGGGGCCATGCCTTGTTTGTCATATCTGTACAGCATAATATATTGTTTGCTGGATACCTGATTTAACATAACTATGTTCTAGTACATGCAGTGTGTTAGATCTTAAATGGAGCAGAAAAAAGAAGAGAAAATTAATCAGTTGAAAACAGGCTCAGAAACGTAGCAGATGATGAGAAGAAAAAGACACACACACACACTACAGGTCAACCTGTAGGGGTTTTTCTGGGTTAACACTGAATTCTAGTAATAGGGGCAACTGATCATTGATATTTTGAGCCAATATGTTATTGTTCTACAAATTAACCATTTAGGACTCAGTCTGTTTGGTAAAACTGGAAAGTACAGGAAAAAAAACAAACTCCTGGAAGAAGCAAATTCTCAACTTTGTGTTGCTTGTCCGAATTTGTTTTCCAGCATGACGCCGCTTCATTTTTGCTCTTTAGGGCCATTGGAGTTGTGTCAAGGACTAGTGGGCGTCCTGCCGCCCTCCAGCATCAAGGGGCAGTAATGAGTGGCATTACAGTTCTGTGCGCCAGAATGAAGCAGAGAGAACGCCGCCAAAAACTTACTCAAGAAAGAGACACAAAGTGACATTTGTACTTTCTCAGAAGTATGTTTCAGGCAGTACTTTTTAGTTTCACAAGAGAAAAAGAGAAACGACTAAGGATGAGGTGCTAAGTGGTCGGTTTTGCAAAACGTCCCACTGCTGTGACAGACCAGCACACAACCAATTTCCTGAGCTTTTCTGTGGCAGAGTCTGACGCTAGTAGTGTTGAGTAATACACAGATTCAATGTTAGCCCACAAAAAAATCTAACTTTGGTCATGCATTTCTAAAACACATTATAATGGTGACATTTCTATGGTAACTTAAAACACTTTTGAAAGAAAAGTAAGCACTGAGTGCAGAGCTGGCTGGCTCTGTGATGCATGTGGTCGAAACACTGAGCCAGACTATAAGGAGCAACTGTTCAGAGAGACAAAATTGTATCAGAACCATGAGTGGTGCTTTTCGATTTTTTTCTGCAGATTTGATGAAGTACAGATCCCAATAACTACAAAAAAGACAGCATCCGATAATGAGCTGGATCAATAATCGGTTGACTCGTAACACAGACATTTTTTATCATAGTGAAGTCATATTTGATTAAGGTATAAGGACAAACTTGGACAGATAAAATAGATCAAACAAGCTGTCTGCTTCACAGCTTTTTGAAGTGATGATAGACTCAATATGGCATTGTGTGTGTCTGTGTCTGCTGGATGCATCTTATGACAAACCCACAAAGATGTGGCAATTCCCATCACGGTTACACATTTGAAATTTTTTTGCCCTCGTCTGTCATCCTGACTTTAATGCTGCCTACTTGTGTGAGTTCTGGTGGAGAAAGATCTTCCTCTTAAGAAATATGTAACAAAAACACGCACAACAACAACAAAAAAAGAATGAATAAAAAAAAGAAGCACAAGCTCTGCGTGTTAAATAAAAAGTGAAAACAACTCTGAGTGTGCGTTACATTTCAGTTCAAAACAGAATCCAAATGCGGGATGCAAAGATCCAGGTATGAGGAATGAAAAGCCAGTCTATTTGAAAAAAATTACAGAAATCAAGGCAGGTGACAAAAAACATGAGGAACTACTGAAAAAAAAAAGACAAATCACATGGGTCAAACACACAAAGATGAACGAGATACAGGAAACAATCAGACAATCACAGGAGTAAAAAATATTTCAAAAAACATGTCACAAGGAGAGTCGTCTTTCAAGAGGAAACAGGAAATATATAAACTAAGCATAACGGTTAAACAAGTGTTCATTAATATCTTAAGTTACCTGAGCTTGTTTTGTCGGGTTCAGCAAACTTAATTCATCTATATTTATACATCAAAAACTTGTTAGGTGAATTTTAACCTTATATTTAATCTGATTCTATTAACTGACATTTTTGGAGCAGCAGGGAGGCTTAGCCTGAAATAATGCTGCTGAAAGACTCCTAACTGGTATCAAAAACATAGAAAACTTTCCACCTGTAGTAGCCTCCCTTCGCTGACCACCTGTTGAATAAACAACTGAGTTTAAGAACTCTTTAATTTGGGCAAGCCATGAGTGTCTGTCCCTCCTCTAACTCTATAAGCCTCTCAGGTCATTAGAAAAGCTGCTTTAAACTCCTCCATGGAGACTGTGCCTTTACAGTGGCAGCTCTAAAGCTTTGGAATAGCATTCAGTCAAATGTTCCTCCACCTATGACATTTTTAAGAAAAATGTCAAGATGTTCATGTTTTTAGTGGCTTTTGGTTGTTCTTAGTGGTCCTATTATTTCAGCATCTTGCGTTTTATTTTAAAATCTGTTTTCCCTGTTATATTTATTGAGTTTACAAGTTATGTTCCGTTATCTGTCTTGCTATTTTTGCAAATTTTGCTGTTGCCGGTTTAAACAACACTTTAGTCAACTCAGTTTGTTTGAAAACATGCTATACAAATTAACAAATTAAATGAAAAATAATCAATTAAATCATAAAATCATAAAAATCAAGCAAAAATACTTCATGCAGCAACATACAATAACCCCTTAAGCCCTAAAAGTAGCCATCTATGGACGATTCTTGAAGGTTTCTACTTGAAAAAGCCCAAATTTAGTAAGTAACAGCTGTAAAACGGTACCAAAACAAAAAACCTTAGATTCTACGACAAGAGACAGGAGAATTTTAAAATATAGTGTCTCCTCATTCTTACCACCAGGCCAGAGTGAGATCTAAAAAGCTCCAGCAAAAACTGACAAGTTTACGTCTGAGAGTAAATAACATCCTTGTAACAGTGGGTCAGACACACTGATGTCACTGAGTCTGTTCTAAAAATGTTCAGTTGCAGCTCTACTGGATTTCACACAACAGGACTGAAGCACAGCAAACGCTACATCCATTTTAGTCACCGTCATACTAGGTGGACCTTTCAGAGAATGTGAAAATGGAAACAAAAATACACTCATAAAGGAGACAGAAAGAGCATCATTTATCCCGCCCTCACTGAACAGCAACATTATTACAAGCAGACACTGGTGGCCAAAAGGCTGGGACATGTCCTGCCACTTTTATCTTCTTGCCTCTCTACATTGACTTCTTATCTATTCATGTTTGATGTGTCAATGTTCGCAGTTCGACAACATTCTTCAACTGGCGCCAACCTGTGTTTAGCATAAAGTGCGTTTCAGAAAAGATTCAATGTGACTTGAAGTTGTGGTACAAATTGCATTTTCACATACCGGTACATTTGGATATACCAATAGACAGTGGAAGAACGGACTTATGAGCCGTGGAAAAAGGTATTTTTCATTTCATGGGCCATTTGAGCGTTGGTTGCTCTCCTGCACTCCTGCTGCTATGGACTCAGGTTTAGAAAACACAGCAGAATTCATCATCTGTTTCAGGGCAGGTGAATGATTGATGAACACACACCTCTGGAACCTTTTCCTTTAGCCTTTCTCTTGTCTATGACTTTCAGCTGCAAGTGTGTGCATGCATTCAGGTGTATGAGTGCACCCTGTGATGAAAGAGATTCCTGACTAATTAAGTTTTTTGCAGAAAAGTGACAATGCTGACAACTAGTAACAAGAAAATATTGCAACCTTAATAGCTAAACTATTTATGTAAAGGTGAAACAAAGACGGTGTTCAAATAATTAACAGCTAAACCATCTGCTGTAAACATTTGCAGAGGTCCTCAGTTAAACTTTAATCCAGTAAACTTGCCTCCGTATCACACAACTTTAGCAGGCCTTTGGATCCGTGTTGGCCTTAGTTTGGAATCCCAAATATTTGGTTGAGGAAACTGTCTTAAATTATTTGATACCTACCCGGTGATTTGAGGGCAGTTGAGTTTGTGATTTAGACTTTTCCTACACTGGAACTTTTCAGGAAAAAAAAACACAAGTGAATTGAAACATGTCAACCAATCCTTCATTCCAGTCAGCTGTTCCGGTAAACTACAGTTTAATAAGTAGAAAATGCCAGAAAATTAGGGAAAAAAATCCCCATTAAAATTGTAGAATTGAATGTGTCTCCGCAATTTTATCCAGAGCAGCTGTCTAATCAATTTCAGTACCTGTAACTGTGGATGCATTTTCACCTCCCACCAAAACCCCCCAGTAGGTTTGAAAGTTTTATCTTTTAAAAATTTGTCAAAATTATACCATTTATCGTAGCCGAAAATGGTGGGGAAAAAAAAAAAATCTTTCGATCTTCAGATTGTGAACTTTTCGACACTCTTTGAACTACTCATCGGTTCAGTGCCATTTGGTTGGGAAACCTAACAAAATTCAAAGTTCAAATTGGGATATTTCATCAAAATCATTTGAATCTACATGTCTAATTTAAAAATTCTGTACTTCTTAGTGCAGCCGAAAAGCTACTAGGGACTCAGTAGCAACCAACAGTCCAAGGACAAAAAGTCTTGGACTTTTCGGCTGGACTGGGCTGAAGGGCAGGATGTATTTACATAGAACAAATAGGATAGAATTATGGAAACAAATTAAAAATTTAAGCAGTAAAAAAATCTGTAATATGTAGAGCAACCTTTTTTGTAATGGTAGTATTTATAACAGCTATGGACACTTTTTTAGTTTTTAGAAAATTAGCAATCAAAGAAAATACATTTTAATTTTTCCTTTTTTGTGATTTATGACATTATAACTTTCTTAAACTCCACAGCAGGCATTTTTGAGTCCTGTCTACTTCTAGCTAAGGTTGTGCTGCTTCCACAGAGGTGCAGGACTTTGTATTGCAAAAAAAATGTAAGTACAGTAAATAAAATGTGTCCGGAGTAGAAAATGTGGGTTAAATAATCTTATCAGTGCATGTGATACTGAACTACTTACCTGTTTCAGAGCCTCCTGCTGTCAGTCACCAAACACTTAAACAAATATAAGTAGGTAACGTTAAAACTCCCTATACGTGTCTGTATACCTGGCCTGGGGAGATGTTGCCCTCCGCTGCCACCATCGCTCTCAGGCAGGACACGGAACCAAACAGAGGCACAGCCAGACCCACCCGCAGATACCGCTGACCCTTCGTGCTGAACACCAGCGTCACACAAAGTGGCCTGTGGGGCAAACAGGGGGAAAGGAGTGAGCACATAGCAAGTCTGTATATATTTGTTTCTGTAAAGTGATAGAGGTAGGCAGATAGAGGGACACGGACAGATAGTAAGTAAGCAAAGTTCCAAATTGTTGAGCAATTCTAACTTTGCATGTTTACATTACTGCAGCTACTAAACCAATCCAGACATTCTCAGTTGCTTACAGATGTAAATGCACACACACATGGATAAGGTACACACATACTACCTAGAGACACACACACGTGTCAAGAGGATGGGGTGTCAAAGGATGTTAGAGGAAACAAAAATCCCGTTTTTCGTCCAGGAGATATGTTTGAGCTTAGCTGCATCTTGATGTATTTCAGCAGCTGAACAACAGAAACAAAACATTCAATAAAATGGGACTTTGACATGCACTGTTGAGCTGCTCCATGTCTAATAAATTCAGGGAAAAAGATTTCCTCTGCTGATACTATGGTGTAAAAAACTAATTTCACGACCATAAACTCACTACTTTTGTGCATCCAATTTAATATCTCAAGTGATCTGACTGTTTTCAGATGTTGCCTTTGTAGGGGTTTCATTTCTCAGTAGGGTTTGTCTCAGTTTATGCGTGACTGGACACATCGAGTAAAACCAGCGCATGGTGATAATCCCTCTGGAAACAGCTGTATGCCGAGACATGTCTGCAATCAGAACATCTCCTACGGAGGATGCAGGGATGAAAATGATGGGGACGGAATGAGAAACGATGGAGGGCAAGCAGGAAGATATAATAACTAGATTGTTGGATTTGTCAGTGAGGACAGTTTAATCAGAAAATGGGAGAACAGACGAGACAAGGTGTTGAAGAGAAAGAATAAAAAAACAGGGAGTGCAGAGGAAAACACAGAGCTGGAAGACAAAGTAAGGTCATGCCATCTCATTTGGGATGACGACGGTGTAATCACTGACACCTCCACTTCCTGTTTCCCATCATGCATTATTCAGGTGAGTAATGTGCTACCAGTGGGGAGGCTGACAGGGCAGATGGTGGAGGATCTGAGCAGTTGTTTTGTTTACGTTACTCTGAGATGAGACAGAGGGAAGCGAAATGAAATGGGAAGAGAAGTGTGGGATGACACTCGAGAGCACCAGGAAATAGAGATGTCATCCTCCGAAGCAGACTTTTTGCAGCCTTGTAGCTCCCTGCTGGATTAGTCTCTATTAAACACCAACAACTCCCATATGCTCCAACATGAACCTGCACATGTGCACTGAACTCTTCACCTCCAAAAAATAAAAAGCAGCCATTAAACAAAAACATCCTAGAGCCAGAATCAGAGTCAAACTGATAACAGATATTACTACTACAGAAGTGTTTCTGTTGGCTTTAGATCAATTACTCTAAATAATGTATATTTAACACTACTGCCAGCCATTTTTCTGAGTATGCTACTTTTGTTGCAATCCTTCAAAGTAATCCATTTATTGCAGTTTATGCCATCAGCCTGGACCAGTATGTCCTCAAAGATACTTGCTTGAGATAGTTAATTCCTCCAAGTAAACGAGTATAGTAATTAAAAATAACTCCCATCATGTGTGTTGATGTCGGCTGTTGAAAATCTGCTGTTATGGTGTGTTCAGATGGTAGCTGACTCCAGCCATCTGCGACTTGTAGGGATTGGCTGGTGAAGAGATGTGCATCTACAAATGCTATTCTTAAGCAAAAACTTGTGTCATGAAAATATTGACATTTTTTCATTACATGGAAAACAGTGTTTGTTTTTCCATCCATAACCTGAGACATTAGAATTTTTAAAAGAGTCCTGTATCGATTCATCAATGCATTCACATAGCCCTCTCGGACTCATGATGCACAGTAAAAAAAAAAAAAAAAAGTGCAATCCATTCATTGTTAATCTTTATCAAAACCTCACGCCTTCATCATCCACATTTACACACAACACCAAACAAAATTGACTCAAGTGACTTTACTTGAGGTGATTTATTATCCTTCCTGGAGCCACAAAGACTTTATACAGCATCTCATATATATAGTAGTCTATTGTCTAAGACCTGTACTTGGCTGTTTTTTTTCCTGCACTCCCACAAAAAGCAAAATCTCTCTTCAAGCAGATATTTGTCTTGTAATGAAATCAGTGGATTTGATTTGGTGTTTCGGAAGGTGAAGCTACTTATGATGCTTAGTAAAACTTACATATGTAAATGTAAGTATAGTTTATCACAGTGTTTATATATGATTATGCAATGTGACCTTAATTAAAATGTTTGTTGTCATTCTGTTTGCTTCACTCTTTATGTTATACTTCTTGGCACATGTTTGTTCGGTTGTAGCGCATCAAAATGTATTGAGGACGTACTGATGAATGAGGAGTGAGAGGTATTATGAGCTCACATGACTGCTTGAGGGAATTTCATGTTTTCTTGTGTATTTTCTGTTCTGCATGATTACACAAACAGACTTTTTTAAAGACTTTTTGAAAATCAGTTTAAATATTTGACACGTCATCTGACACACGAACATCCACAAAAGGAGAAACAAGGTACAGGTTGTATAGAATTGAATACTCTATAAGATTGGGGAGTCTGTGCTTTTATGTCTGAAATATCCACCCATACAGTCACACAAACGCCTAGTGAAACCCAAGTCACGTTACCGACTATGTTAAGGAGAATTCTCAGCATTTTAAACTGAAATATTGACTTTGGTACACATGATGCTAAGACAGTACAAGGTTAGATGGCTGGGAGACTCACTCTGGTTTACTCTCTCTGCTACACTGGCATTATCTGCAGCACCCAGGCCTAGATGCCACGCTGGCAGCCAGATCCTGCTGTCTCTCTGGGGGCCTCAGACTTATCAGGGATTCAGCTGGGATGCTTCTGCAGAAGGACGGTGCATTGAGGCCACTATGTGTGTGCACGTGCATGTGTGTGGGGCCAGCAGTGAGTCCACACTGAACCTGAATGAATTTCCCTCTGTGCTGGAGCTCTGGTGACTGCAGGAACAGAACACGCACTGTCAGAGAACTCAAGCTGCAAAACTGAGTTTGGAGTGCAGGGAGGATGCAAAGCGGCAGCGTCTGCATGTTTGAAGATAGGAAGATTCACTGAGCACTGAATGCCGGCAAACTGAGGAACTGGATGTGGCTGGAAATTCAGCTGATGCTGTTGTTGTTTTTGGCTATTTATTGTCTTTTTAATATGTTTATTGTGTGACTGGACATGTGGGCAAAGAGACAACGGGGATAACATGGGATGAAATCCACAAAACTGTAGTTACCCAGTATTCTTTGGTCAGCATGATACGCCACATTGAACTGATATTAAAAGTCGGTGCACACCCCACACAGTTATTAAGACTGAATAGAGCTCTGCTAAGGGTGAAGGTGGACCTGGGCTTTTCATGTAAATCACTTGAGGTCACAGGAGTCCATTCAGTAATAACAATTCGCTGTAATTTGTCCTGCCCTTAAAAACAGGTGAAACAGAGCTAGTCAAAAAACATCTGTACATGCATCCTGAAAGAGATTTCATCAGGCACAATTATTTAAATTACCTGTGTGTGTGAGACTTTTATTAAAAAATAATAAAAAAATCAAGTTTTTGAAAATGTAATTCATTTACATTTATGTACATGCAACCTAGTGTTGTCATGCATATGAATCTTGAAATCTATCAATGTCCTTTTTTACGAGCTTCTGATGTCATTTCTGATAATGAGTGAGGAGAAAACTATCCAGATGCCAGACAAGGCTGCACAATTATCATTGGTTTACTTGGTTCTGGTGTTGAATCTGCTTTCTCACTTGGATGGCGAGATAGCAGGTGAAGGCTCTGATGTGTTAGTGCTCTCTCCCTCTCTCTCTGCTTGCCTGCATCTTTGATGTCAAAATAAAAATGCCATGTCCCTCCCTTGCTCTCACTGTCCCTATCTTCATATGTCAAAGTCGTACCGTCTTACAGCAGAACCTTGCTGATGTGCAGCTTCTGGTACGGTTAAAAATGGAAACAACACAGAAAGTGTTTGGTCAGGGACTTCTGATGGCCAACATTAATCACTTTGATACGTCCAACGCCAGTACTTGTTGATGTATAGATTGTGCTTGTGCAAACATGTGCATTTGGTTGTGTTGCCATATTTGTCAAATTTTCTTTTGCGATTTGTGCTGTTCCATCTGTTAAGAACACTGAGGCTGTATTAAGCAGTCTGCATGATCATATCGGTATCACTGGCATCTGATGATAACCTCATATGTGCACGGTGTCAATTGCTAAACAGCTAAGAAATACTATTGGTTGACTGGGGCAGTGGTTAGCACTGTAGCCTCACAGCTTGAAGGTTCTCTGGCTTCCTCTAACAGTCCTATGATTCCAAATTGTCCATATGTGTGAATATTGATGTGCTTGGTTGTGGGTACCCTGGTTTGGCCCTAAGTCATCTGGGATAGGCTCCAGCCCCCTCTGAGTCCGTACAGAGGAAAAAGCGCTGCATAGAAAATGGATGGATTTTCTCCTATAAACCAGAGCATGGTAGAAAATTTTCAACACATAATTAACACATTTCCTTGGGCCACAGTCAGACCAGAGTGAAAACAGAAGGAATGAAAACTTCCACTAGTTGACACTGACAACTAGCAAAAATGTATCTCAATGCAAGCAATGCATCATTCAGTGTCAACTAATACAGAAATATTGTTGCACGGGCCAGAAATGTGAGCTGCCGTACCTCAAAATAAAATCATATTTGATGTCATGATTGGTTAAGTCAACAGCAACTAAAGTTTAAATTAGCCACCAAATGTATAGGCTTTTCACTGTACCGCTTGTCTTGTGTGTTATACATCACCTGGTTTGTCGTAGAGGAATGGGCAGAGAGATACATAAAAATGGGTCAAAGGTGTTGCTCTGCTTAAGGCAATGAGGGCACGTCAGAGAAGACCTGGAGAGACAAAGAGACAGAGACACAGCCGTTCTTAATCTTTTCAAATATTTTCCAACTATACATAATTTCATACACATTGCTGGGCAGATGGGTCGACAGATACTGCCACCCCTACGTGGCAAATCCTCACATTTTCTGTTGAGTATGGAGTAAATGTGCACTAGAAAATGCCTGCTTTGTGCTGTGAATGCAGTTGAAATCTTCATGGTGGTTAAACCTGCATATCCCTTGTACACAGACTGAGCACTGAAGCAGGCCATCTGGACTCTGGTCTGTTTTTGAGAAAAAGGGCAGCAAAGCAACAGCTGTGGGATGCTGTTCAGAATTTTAGCACCAAAACACAGAATTAGGCAGTTGGTATCTAGAATAAAAAGAGTGCATCCCACAGAAGACACTGAGCTGGAAAGCATACGAGAAAACTGGAACGAGAAAAGATAGGAGTAACAAAAGATAAAAGATGAAAGTTGGAGGAGATATTTAAAGGCAGAGACAATGGTGGAGAAAAAAAAGGGTTATGGTGGGGAAAAAGAACAGGCTTGGGACTACAATGAAGGGCAGCAGACACAGGAAGGTAGAGGAGGGAACAAAAGTTAAGAGCAAAGGGAGGCAGGGATGGAAAGACAACAAAGAGGAAGGACAGATCAAAAGTGAACAGAAGGTTGGCAGCAGGACAGTGGAGTTGACAAAAACTAGAAAGCAGAGCTGACAGAGGAAAAGACACGGACAGCTGACAGAAGTGGAGATTATCAGAGTGGAGAACTGACATGAGGATAGAAAACCCAACCTGTAGGCCACTATCGGCATCAATCTGCTCCCAAACACAGATTTCAAAGGCAAAGGCAGACAGTGACCCCATGATATAAAGAGAAACACTCTCAAAAGATTAGTTTGACATTTTGGGAATTGTATTTATTTGCTTTCTTGCCATGAGTTTGATGATCAATACCATTTTTGTGTCTGTGCATCAAATACAGCACGAGTTTATAGCCAGGTGCTGGTTATCTTAGCTTAACTGTATATGGGCGTAGCAACCAAGACATTACCTATTGGTTTGTGAACTACCACTGAAAAGCCTTGAGTTTGCCATTTGGTCTTTGCCATCTTGGTCTTTTGAAATCAGTTGAAACAACAAACAGCAAATCAACAACAACCAGCAGTGATACTCAAATACAAATTTAGAAGCTAAAAAGATTAAAAAATGCACTTTCCACTCGATGAACTATATAATAATTTCTTTAAAACGACAATGGGAATAATTCATTTACTTCTATTTCCCCAGTAAGAGAACAAGCTCAGGCTTCCAGATAAAACTCTTGTGTAAAAAGGGTTCAGAAGTCCTGTCATAATTTTAATGACCGAACTGAATTTGGTTTGCTGTCTTCCAGCAAAACATAAGTGGCAGGTTTGTGATAGCGGACAAGCCCCAAAGAAACGTCATGGAAATACTGCAATGACTCTTATTACCTTGAATAATATCCCAAACATTTTGCAGGATTGCACTTTGGTAAATCAGTTCCATAGCAGTGGCAATCTTACATCATCTCACTCCCACAGAAAAATGGGAATGACGGTCTCTTTCTCCATGAACTTCTTGTAAATAGATCCTGATGTTAAGGCTTCCAAATCATGTAAGAAATTCAGAGTCATACATCCATTACAGAGAAGTGACTATCTTCCTACTTCATTCCTAAAGTTCCTTGTTCTAACCTTAATCATGTTACACACATTTCCCAAGTCTTAGACCAGTGGTTAGCTTTGGTCTGCCTAGAACCCTGAACACATAAGCATTTGTTTTTAAGAACATGAAGAAACATATAAGATGCTGATCAGACAAAATAGAACTGAATATCAACAGATTATTAAAATGTAAATAAGTAACAACCAAAGACTTTAGAGTTACCTTTGCTTTCACATAAATCGCAGTGGATCAGACTGAGGACTAGAATCAACCTTCACCGATACACTGCTTAATCATCCATTTTACTCCATATGGGACCATAATTTACAAACTGGACATCGTGCTGCATTCAGAGAATCTTGCGACTAGAGCTGAGAACATGAAGTTATTAGGAAAATGCAATCACACCAGAAGAGTCACCCCCTGCTGGCTACCTAAAAGAACACAGGTGTAAGACAGTTTCATGCTGGCTTTGCTTCTCAGATCCAGAAGGTACATCCAATTTTTTATATACACCAGTCAGCCACAACATTATGACCATTGACAGGGGAGGTGAATAACATTGATCATCTTGTTATAATGCAACATTCTGCTGCGAAACCTTGACTCCTGACATGTATGTGGATGCTTGACATGTACTACCCACCTACACATTGCAGGTCAAGCAACCCTCCCAAACCCCAAGGCAACATCAGTCCTTGATGCCAGTTGCCCCCGTCAGCAGGTCAATGCACCCCGACACACCGCAAAAACTGCTCAGGAGTGGCCCGGGGAACACAACAGAGCTATGGTCTTCACCTGGGTTCCACATTCCCAGATCTAAATCTTATTGAGCATCTGTGGGATGTGCCATGATAAGCCTGATCTAGATAGGTCCCACCCTGTAACCTACAGAACTCTCAGAATTCACTGCCGCCATCCTGATGCCACAGGACGTCCCCAGAGGTCCCGTGTCCAAGCCCCACTGGATCAGAGGAGTTTTAGCAGCATAAAGGGGACCAACACAATATCAGGCAGGTGGCCATAATGTTGTGCCTGATTGGTGTACAGTCTAAACATAAAAAAACTGCTAATCTGCAACCGATTAACAAGTCAGATGTCAGTGAGGTTAATTTGTACCAAAACAAAACAAAAAACAGAGTTAAAATGACAATTTGTGGGGCACTTTTTCTGTGTTTTCCTTGTATTACTTACATTACAGTCTCCTTCGGTTTCTTTTGTTACATCAACTATACCGATGGACAACAGTTTAGTTTGAAAGTATGGTAAGAAAAAAAATCATAAAATCAATGAATAATTGAGATAAATATTTGTGATATCATTAATAATTGTGGCTATCATGTTAGCAATAGCTCTATGTTATAATAAGAATTTCTAATCACATTGCTATTCTGTATGTTCAAGCTGTCATTTTTATGAAAATTTTGTTTTGAATGAGTTATTTAATGCTACCTTGCCGCTAGTTACCTGACCTTGGATTGTTATACAGCTCTAACCTGTGGGTCATAAAGTGTCAATTGTTCTCTGTATATCCTGATATTAGAACATTTCAGTAAGTTGTCAACACATCTTCAGTACCAGGAATCCCTTAAAAGACTGTGGGATTAAACTGATCTACAGTATCTACAGTTGCTTCCACTTTAACAAACCATGACAAAAACCTAGCCCCAAATAACTTGCCATCCTTCCCTAAACTTAGCTGCAATCTAGCCTTTGCATATGGCAATCAAATGAAAACACCATGTTCAGTTTGTTCTAGTGCCACATAATCCTCTCATTGTGTAGGAAAGTAATCCTATTATTCATTGGAAATCACTGAATGTGTTCCCTTATGTGTGCTTGTCATTTTTGAAGTTCTAGCCAATATTAAAGCACTCATTCAAACTATTTTAAACATGGCAGAGGTACAAGAACCTATTTGTCTCCATAGCAAAATCTGTCATGCTTTATAGGTATAATCAAACTTGAAGATGCCGATACATAATTTGAGGTAGTTTGCTTCAGTTATATGAAAGTAGTTCAGAAGAGGGCTGATTTAGCTCACAAGTTGTGTGTGAATTTTTAATATGCCTGTTGCAGTGCACCAAAACTGACTATTAAGCAGTTTCTTGATGCACATGTTGACATTTTATTTTGATCATGTTTGTGTTTGATTCAGGAAGGAAAACTGTTGCACTGATGCTGCATGATGCTCTTTTGTGGCTGACATCTTTGAGGGTGTGCGCACATCCACGTGCATGTGTGTGTTTTCAGATGCTCCTGCGTCTTGCTGTGATTTCTGCCAGTTGAGCTGTATCCACATATTTGGAGACACAAACTTGTCAAATGAACAAATACACTGGAAATAATACAACAAATTTTAAACTCCACATTTCCTCGCTGTCAGTGTTGAACCCAGTGTGCCGTGGCAGCCAGTCACAGACATGCCAACGATGCCAGTTTGTACTCAGTAAAGCAGACTGACAGGCTGTATTCACTAACACACACAAACACAGACACTAAAAAAAAAAAAAAAAAAAAGGTTTTGCACACCCCCAAAACTCACTTACTTACACTGAAATGTGCATGCAGGAACACCTACACACAAATCACTTTAAAAAGCTTGTGGTGAGGCTGACAGTGTTTCCAGTCTGGTGGAGAATATGAGATAAGTGTACCTGCTGATGTCTGTGCGTGTGCATGTGTATATGTGTGTGTGTGTGTGTGTGTGTGTGTGTGTGTGTGTGTGTGAGTGACAGACAGAGAGCAAGGCTTGTACAATGTTCAAGTGTCAAATCAAAAACACCAACAATCTTTACTGTAAACCGGATACCTGGAGCAACAGCACATACACCCACAAACACACGGCACGGCAGCAGCTTCTCTTATTCATCATAAAGAAACTGCTCAGCATCGCTGTGTCCTGCTCAGAGTTAAATAAATAACACTCCACCAGCAGCATCGATGCACAGTATGCAGCATCACGTTGCCTGATTCCAGCTTTTCTCATATCTTTATTCTAAACTGAGAAGCTTTGCAGCATAGTACATAGGATGATGAAGAGGAGGTGATGTGGATGATGCAACATATGCAGCACAAACTGGGTCAGGATGTTAGTATACTGTAAGAAACGTATTAAACATATGTGATCTAGTAAATATTAGAGTCAGAGCTGAGCTGGCATTTTAATTGTACCTAAACATGACTCATGTATTTGTATTTCCTCCAGTCAAGTCTGTGTGAAGAGAGTATAAAATATGACTCGAAGACACTAATTCATAATGAAAATGGGCACTAATAAATAATGTATTGATGAAATGGTAAAATAAACATAGATTAATGGATGAGTAAATAGAGCTACATGTGAGATTTGAAGAGGTGAGAGACTGTTTTGAAACCAGGTGTGTGATTTACATTCCAAACATCCAAAAGCTATAAAAATTAACAGAAATAAAGCTATACTATTTCCAAGGAGTACACACTCCATCTTAAACATTATCCTCAGCATATATGACAAAAGATTTATTCACAGTATTTGATTTAGTAAAATTCACAGCTTGAAGAATCACTGCCAGGTGGAATACAATGCTTTCAAAAGTTCAGTAACAGATGCAACTTCATCTGCTCCTTTTTTGAAATATATTTTCTTTACTTAGTATTGGGGACATCCCTGGTCTTACACCCACTTGTCAAAGAAACACGATTGTTTAATCACTGCATCTTACCCTTATTTACGAAGCAAACCGTGTTATCTGACAGCTCTGCAGACTGGAGGCCTGAGGTCACGTGGAGACAAAGCACCA